>NC_041390.1:112808566-112812185 GCF_002162155.2 Triticum dicoccoides
TTTTCTCCGAAATCACCCGGAACACTTCGTGTCCGAATATAGCCGTCCAATATATCAATCTTTATGTCTCGACCATTTCAAGACTCCTCGTTATGTCCGTGATCACATCCGGGACTCTGAACTAACTTTGGTACATCAAAACTCATAAACTCATAATATAACTGTCATCGAAACCTTAAGGGTGTGGACCCTACGGGTTCGAGAACAATGTAGACATGACCGAGACATGTCTCCGGTCAATAACCAATAGCGGAACCTGGATGCTCATATTGGCTCCCACATATTCTATGAAGATCTTTATCGGTCAGACCGCATAACAACATACGTTGTTCCCTTTGTCATCGGTATGTTACTAAGCTAATGGAATGGGTCATGTCAATCACATCATTCTCCTAATAATGTGATCCCATTAATCAAATGACAACACATGTCTATGGTTAGGAAACATAACCATTTTTGATTAACAAGCTAGTCAAGTAGAGGCATACTAGTGACGTTTAGTTTGTCTATGTATTCACACAAGTATTATGTTTCCGGATAATACAATTCTAGCATGAATATAAACATTTATCATGATGTAAGGAAATAAAATAATAACATTATTATTTCCTCTAGGGCATATTTCCTTCAGCCCGAGCCCCACATCGCCGTTCCACACCCGCCGCGGCCCGCGGGGCCTGTCACCGGCCCTCCCGGCCCGCCGCCCGCGCCCGCCGCCAGGGAGGCCGCGCCGCCCGCGCCTCTCGTCTCCTCCGCCGGCCACCGCCCCCGACACCGACCGCCGCCGCGGCCTACCTCGCCGGTGGCCGCGCCAGGGAGCGGAGCCCCTTGCTCCGGCGACCTCCGCCGCGGCCGCCCTTCGCCGCCTCATCGCCGGTGGCCGTCGCCACCGCGGCTTACTCTTCTCCGGCGCCCCCCCTCCGAGATCCAGCCGCGTCGACCACAACTCCGGCCGGTGAGCTTCGGGAAGCGCACCGCTACAGTGCCGGTCGATCTGAGATCCAGATCCAGTCTTCCCCTCGGTTGACTTTTTCATCCCCGAACCCTAAATATTTGCAAACTTTGGCATGTCATAACTCTCTCATCGTAGATCCGATTTGTGCGTGTAGCATATCAAAATGTTCGTCTCGACGAGTACATCATTTCATCTCATTGCATAATTTTCATTTGAGCTCATCTTGATGTCCGAAATGCTGTTGGAAGAGGGCTATGTGATGAATTTGTCAGATCTGTTTCATCAAATGACATTTTGTCATTTTTGCCATGATTAATGTGTGCGTGATATGATCCTGAGCTCTACATGTGTTTTGTTATATGCCATGCCATATTTACAGGGGTGCTTATCGTGTATTTTTGTGATATTTGTGGTGACTAGCACAAGCTTGCAAAGTATCGTAATCGGTAATGCTGATTTCACGGACTTAGAATTTCACTAAGTCCTTGTCCTGATTTTGTTGTTATGCCATATGTTCATGTTGTTTCCTAGTGATCCGTGCCTCTTTTGAGGATGATCAATAAGGATGTTTTGTTAACATTGTGGTGCTCTATCCATCCATGTCTTTGTTTGCATTTATGGAGCACCCTAGCTTGAGTCAATCGAGCTCTACTTTTGCTATAAAATGATCCTGGCAGATTGTTGACATGTTTAGCAATTTTGCCGAGGATGTTGCTACTGATCCGTGCATGCTATGTTGTTGTTCTTGCCATGTCTAGCTCCTATGCCATGTCTTCTTGATGGGTGCATGTTTAGTTTGTCATGCCATGCTCTGTAGTGAGTGCATCGAGCTCGTAAATATGCCTACTCGTTAACTGTTTTGCATGCTCCAGTTTTCACTTAGTCTGAATCTGTTTATGTTTTTGCCATGTTCACATGCTTGCAATTGTATTTTCTGATCCCTTTTGGCTCAAGGTCACTAAGGGACTTTTGTTAAGTGCTTTGAGTAGTTTCATGCCATGCCTTGCTTTGCCATGTTAAGTTCATGTAGCATGTAGTGGCAGCATCTTTACCTCCAAGTTTTAGGATTCTTTTCAGAAGGCCACGGGCACCAACATCCGTTTCAACACAGCTTTTCATCCCCAAACTAGCGGCCAAGTCGAGCGTGTCAATCAGATTCTTGAAGATATGCTCAGGGCTTGCGTTATCTCTTTCGGTATGAAGTGGGAAGATTGTCTTCCATATGCCGAGTTCTCCTACAACAACAGCTTCCAAGCGAGTTCGGGCAAGGCCCCATTTGAAATTCTCTATGGCAGGAAGTGCCGTACTCCTCTTAACTGGTCAGAGACCGATGAACATCAACTTCTTGGAAATGACTTGATCACAGAGGCAGAGGAAATGTGCAAAGTCATTCGTGATAACCTCAAAGCAGCACAATCGCGCCAGAAGAGCTACTATGATAGTAAGCATCGTGATTTGGCTTTCGAGATCGGAGACCATGTTTACCTCCGCGTCTCTCCAATGAAAAGTACTCGTCGCTTCGGTATCAAAGGGAAGCTTTCCCCTAGATACGTGGGTCCTTTTAAGATCGTCAGCAAGAGAGGCGATCTCGCCTATCAACTCGAGCTTCCCTCCAACTTTTCAAACGTGCACGACGTGTTCCATGTCTCTCAGCTCCGCAAGTGCTTCAAGACCCCTAACCGCACCGTCAACTTCGAAGACATTGATCTCCAACAAGACCTTTCTTATCGTGAGCACCCAGTTGCTATTCTTGAAGAAACTGAGCGCAAGACTCGCAACAAGTCAATCAAATTCCTCAAAGTCAAGTGGTCACACCATTCCGACCGTGAAGCCACCTGGAAACGCGAGGATCACGTCCGTTCTGAGTACCCGGCATTTTTCCAGTCCTAGATCTCGGGACGAGATCCTTTCGTAGTGGTGGAGTGTTGTAACACCCCGGATGTAATTTACCTTATCTGTACTCCAACTCTTGCCGTTTTCGGCCTAAGTTATTTTATTTTCTTTGGTGTCGGGTTTTTGTCTCTGTGTGCTGTTGTCTTTGTCATGCATCTCATATCATGTCATCATGTGCATTGCATTTGCATACGTGTTCGTCTCATGCATCCGAGCATTCTCCCCGTTGTCCGTTTTGCATTCCGACGATCCTATGTCACCCGATGTCCCTTTCTACCTCTTTTCATGTGTGGGGGTTAAACGTTTCCGGATTGGACTGAGACTTGCCATGCGGCCTTGGTTTACTACTGGTAGACGCCTGTCAAGTTTCGTGTCATTTGGGCTTCGTTTGATACTCCAACGGTTAACCGAGGGACCGAGAAGGCCTCGTTTGTGTTGCAGCCCAACACCCTTCTAATTTGGCCCAAAACCCACCTAAACCCTCTCCATCATCTAGAGAATTCGATCACGATCGCGTGGCCGAAAACCGCACTCTATTTGGAGCTTCCTAGCCTCCTCTACCCCTATATAAAGGCCTTCCCCGAAAAATTCGCGGATCATTCTACCCCTAACCTAGCTCCTCTTCCACCGCACCGCGCCGGACACGTCCGGTCCGGCCGGACAAAGTCGCCGCCGCCAACCAGGGCGCGCCACATGGCGGCCGAGCCCCACATCACCGTTCCGCACCCGCCGCGGCCCGCGGGGCCCGTCACCGGCCCGTCGCCCGCGCCC
>NC_041390.1:112812436-112858196 GCF_002162155.2 Triticum dicoccoides
GCCACCGCGACTTCCTCTTCTCCGGCGCCCCCCTCCGAGATCTGGCCGCGTCGACCACAACTCCGGCCGGCGAGCTTTGGGAAGCGCGCCGCTACAGTGCCGGTCGATCTGAGATCCAGATCCAGTCTTCCCCTTGGTTGACTTTTTCATCCCCGAACCCTAAATATTTGCAAACTTTGGCATGTCATAACTCTCTCATCGTAGATCCGATTTGTGCGTGTAGAATATCAAAATGTTCGTCTCGACGAGTACATCATTTCATCTCATCGCTTCATTTTCATTTGAGCTCATCTTGATGTCCGAAATGCTGTTGGAAGAGGGCTATGTGATGAATTTGTCAGATCTGTTTCATCAAATGACATTTTGTCATTTTTGCCATGATTAATGTGTGCGTGATATGATCCTGAGCTCTACATGTGTTTTGTTATATGCCATGCCATATTACAGGGGTGCTTGTCGTGTATTTTTGTGATATTTGTGGTGACTAGCACAAGCTTGCAAAGTATCGTAATCGGTAATGTTGATTTCAGGGACTTAGAATTTCACTAAGTCCTTGTCCTGATTTTGTTGTTATGCCATATGTTCATGTTGTTTCCTAGTGATCCGTGCCTCTTTTGAGGATGATCAGTAAGGATGTTTTGTTAACATTGTGGTGCTCTATCCATCCATGTCTTTGTTTGAATTTATGGAGCACCCTAGTTTGAGTCAATCGAGCTCTACTTTTGCTATAAAATGATCCTGGCAGATTGTTGACATGTTTAGCGATTTTGCCGAGGATGTTACTATTGATCCGTGCATGCTATATTGTTGTTCTTGCCATGTCTAGCTCCTATGCCATGTCTTCTTGATGGGTGCATGTTTAGTTTGTCATGCCATGCTCTGTAGTGAGTGCATCGAGCTCGTAAACATGCCTACTCGTTAACTGTTTTGCATGCTCCAGTTTTTCACTAAGTCTGAATCTGTTTATGTTTTTGCCATGTTCACATGCTTGCAATTGTATTTTTTGATCCCTTTTGGCTCAAGGTCACTAAGGAACTTTTGTTAAGTGCTTTGAGTAGTTTCATGCCATGCCTTGATTTGCCATGTTAAGTTCATGTAGCATGCAGTTTTCATGCTCTAAAGTGTGCTTCCTGATGATAAATTCCAGACTTGTGTTAATTTCACCAAGTCTGAAACCTGTTTTCATTTGCACTTTTGCCATGCTTGTTTGAATCTGTTAATGGATGAATTAGCCGTAGCTCAGTGTTCATCTTTTGTCAAGTATCATGAGTGGATCCCTGCCATGCATTTTGTTGCCATGTTTGGGTGCTGTAGCATATTTATCTTGATGCATTTAGTTGGTCACTTGCTGATTATCGCAGACCGGTGCCATATTTGTTTTGCTTGCCATTTCCAAACCGTGCATCCGATTCCGGTGATCTTTATATCGATTTCAACCGAAATCACCTCACCTTTCCAGTGGCACTCTTAAATTTCCAAGTTGAGGCCAGGTTCAATCATTCCTTGTCAAATCTTGCATATGCATCACATATCGCATCCCGCATATCATACCATATTTGCATCATATTGCTTGAGCATTGCACGTGGTTGATTGTGTTCCGTTTGCTTGTTGTTCTTGTTTGGGTAGAGCCGGGAGACGAGTTCGTGAGCGAGGAGCCCGTTGAGTTCGCTTACGAGGATCAAGTCAACTCTGACAACTTTGCAGGCAAGATGATCATACCCTCGAAATCACTTCTATCTTTGCTTGCTAGATGCTCGCTCTTTTGCTATGCCTATGCTACGATACCTACCACTTGCTTATCATGCCTCCCAAATTGCCATGTCAAACCTCTAACCCACCATGTCCTAGCAAACCGTCTAGTTGCAGGTGAAGATTGGAGAGCGTTCCTTGTTGGAACATTGTTTATTGTTGGGATATCACTATATTATCTTGTTATCTTAATGCACCTATACACTTGGTAAAGGATGGAAGGCTCGGCCTTATGCCTAGTGTTTTGTTCCACTCTTGCCGCCCTAGTTTCCGTCATATCGGTGTTATGTTTCCGGATTTTGCGTTCCTTACGCGGTTGGGTTATAATGGGAACCCCTTGACAGTTCGCCTTGAATAAAACTCTTCCAGCAATGCCCAACATTGGTTTTACCATTCGCCACCTAGCCTTTTTCCCTTGGGTTTCGCGGACTCAAGGGTCATCTTTATTTTAACCCCCCGGGCCAGTGCTTCTCTAAGTGTTGGTCCAACTGAGCGATGTCCGGGGCTACCAGGGGCAACTCTGGGCTGGCCTACCCGACGTCTTGCTCATCCGGTGTGCCTTGAGAACGAGATATGTGCAGCTCCTATCGGGATTTGTCAGCACATCTGGGTGGTGTTGCTGGTTTAGTTTTACCATTGTCGAGGATGTCTTGTAACCGGAATGCCGAGTCTGATCGGAATGTCTCGGGAGAAGGAATATCCTTCGTTGACCGTGAGAGCTTGTGATGGGCTAAGTTGGGACTCCCCTGCAGGGATTTGAACTTTCGAAAGCCGTGCCCGCGGTTATGGGCAGATGGGAATTTGTTAATGTCCGGTTGTAGATAACTTGAAACTTAACTTAATTAAAATGAATCAACCGCGTGTGTAACCGTGATGGTCTCTTCTCGGCGGAGTCCGGGAAGTGAACACGGTGTTGGAGTAATGTTTGGCGTAGGTTGTTCTAGGATCATTTCTTGATCATAGTTGTTCGTCCGTGCTTTTGCCTTCTCTTCTCGCTCTCTTTTGCAGATGTTAGCCACCATATATGCTAGTCGCTTGCTGCAGCTCCACATCATACCTTTGCCTTACCTATAAGCTGAAATAGTCTTGATCGCGAGGGTGCGAGATTGCTGAGTCCCCGTGACTCACAGATTACTTCCAAACCAGATGCAGGGACCGATGATACCGTTCCAGATGACATGACCGAGATCAAGTGGGAGTTCGATGAAGACTCTCGTCGTTACTATGTGTCTTTCCCAGATGATCAGTAGTGGTGCCCAGTTGGGGCGATCGGAGACTTTGTCGCATGTGGGGGTTGATCTTTATTTTGATACCGTAGTCGGACCATGAGTGTATTGGATGATTGTAATGTTATTCATGTATTTGTGTGACATGGCGAGTGTAAGCCAACTATGTATCTTTTCCCCTTTTATCTATTTACATGGGTTGTTGTGAAGATTACCTTACTTGCGACACTGCTTTCAATGCGGTTATGCCTCTAAGTCATGCTTCGACACGTAGGAGATATAGCCGCATCGAGGGCGTTACAACCACCGTGCGCACCGCGGCGTCAGCCTCGTCGGCCCCCGCGTGGAGCGCCCCGAGCTACTACTTGATAGTGATGCGGGCATGGGCAACAGAGAGCAGCGGTGGTGGAGTAGCTCCATGGGCGAACAGAGCACTGGGCGCAGGGGATGGGAAGCCAACCTTTGGGCGCATGGGATGGCCGCGACGACAAGCGAGGGTAGGAGGTGGGGCGAATCAGAGCGGGGCCACGACGGCGAGCGCTAGCAGCGGCCACAGGAAGACGGGGAGGGCGGGCCACGACGACGCGAATTTGACCTAGCCGGTCATAGCTATCTCCCTTGGCCAGCAGCCACACCTCGCCGGTGGCCTCCGCACTAGTCCCACCGCCTCCATGCACTGAAAGTGTTTGTTGAAATGCCAAAAGAAGAGAGGAAGAGGAAGAAGAAGATTGATGTGGGTCCCACTTGTCATAACAGTCAACTTAACGGTAAAAAATAAACGGCGTTGACTTTCCCGCCACGTCATCCCTGACAGACGGGCCCCGCATGTCATAAACACGTTTAAATCTTCTAAACGGGCCATTTTTCGAAAATGGTGGTTTTTAGTCACGAGATTTCAATTTTGGGGTAGTTATCAGTCACTTTTTTAAAAGTGGTAGTTCCGTGGGACGCGAACCCCAAATGTGGTAGTTTTTTGTCAAACACTCTCTAGGATGTCACTGCCGCGCGTACCACGACAACACAACACTTTAAGGTTCGTGCAAACTTCTAAGTGAGGTGTATCAAAGTAAAACTCTCATAGAATAGGAATCATAGGAAGTGAGATGACATGTATCTCAATTTTTATAAGAAAAATACCTTTTAATGCATAGGCTAAATTCTTTTTTATCTGTTTTCTTTCATTTGAAATGTGTAGGCTTGGTTTCTATCCTAATTAGGAATAGTAACCCATTCTTATAAATTGAAGGGCTAAAAAGAAGTTTTTTTCCAAAATCTTATCCCATAAAATTCCTACAACTTCCCGTTCCAGAAAAGCGCCGAGAAAGGATCAATTTCCCGCGGGAGTGGGACGCCCTGCGGTTTGGGTACCTGTTCCCGGATCTGGCTTGCCTGCTCTTTTTCCATGCTCCTATCCGTGCTCTCATTTTATCCTACGGCTGTCTTTTTTTCTTTTCTCTTTCTAATCTAATCATCTTGCATCTGATTTTAAGAAAATGAGACTGGGCTTTATTTTGTTTCAATTAAATCAAGCCACGTATGCGAAAGCACGGATGGACGCACACGCGGAGAGCAGGCAAGTCTCGTCCACTGTACAGGCCGAAGTCGTGACCATCTTGCCCCCACATCCAGCGCCCGCCCGGTGCAGTTCTTCGCCGATAAACGGATCTAGGCGTGTGAGGGAGGGGGAGGGATACTCGGAGGTTAATCGGAGGCGACGGATGGGCAGCCGCCGGTCGGGCGCCGACGCAGCCGAGACCCCTCGCCGCGCCTTGGCCATGCTCTCATCCAAAGCCGTCGCGTGGCGCCGCATCATCGTCGTATGCAACGGAGAGCCGCCGCGCTGATTCGTCCCCGGCGGCTCGTCGTTCTGCATCATCGCCACCTGTGATGTTTCCGAAGAGGCGGGGAAACAAAAAGCAGTTCTTCCTCGAGCTGCAAACGGAAATCGTTCCGTCCCCTCGAGGCTTGTCCGAGTCTCTCTCGTTTTCGTTCTCCGGGTTGCAGCCGGAGGCGGAAATCGATCAGTTGTATATATACGCCCGAGCGGTCACCACTCACCACCGAACCCGTAAGATTCAGTGGAGAGCAGCCACGACGCCGACCGCCCCACTCCCGGCTATTTTTCTCTGCCCTCTTCTTGGCTAATCCGCACAATGGTGGTGAGTTCCTTCTTGTCCCATATCTCTAGATCCGTTTCCTTTCGTCAGTGATGCCGCAGGAAAAGTTGCATTTTTCAGACTAAGAAGCTATTACTAGCATCTCTGAGGACGTTTCGAATTTGCGTCTTTGAGACTGTTGAAATTGCAGCTTTCATACTTCAATACAGAATCAACTCTGATTTGTTTCTACTCTAAATGCAGAGTGACAGTTGTCCGAAGCAGGAAGACAATGGAGATGACAGGCTCAGCAACTTGCCTGAACACATTTTGCTTACCATCATTGATCGACTTGATATCCGCGAGGCCGCAAGAACCAGTGTCCTCTCTGGGCGGTGGCGGCACCTCCCTGCTATGCTCTCTCGACTTGTGATAAATGTTTGGGACTTCTTAGACGCGTTCAATTGCAACAATGCTGAAATTGTTCGGGGCAACGAAGCTGTGGTTAAAGTGACAAAGAGCATCCTGGCACGCAGAGATTTAAGCCGAAATACCATCCAGTTTCTGTGCATGACGTTCTTCTTGAGAGAAGATGATCCAATATCCATTGGGCATGCTGTTGCTTACGCCATGGCAACCCAGAAGGTTCAGATAGCTGAGTTCACAATTTTGACGGAGAGAGATAATATATTTTGCGACGATGATGATCTGGTCATCTACGGGCGACAACTCATGCTGTTCTTTGATGCATGTCCAAATGCATTTGGTGGTCTCACACGCCTTAACCTAGAGAATATGAGATTTGGTGAATCAGACATCCCTAACGTCCTCAACACTTGCAAACGTTTGAATCATCTACGACTGTTCCATTGTGACTCAGGAAGTTGGACCGTGCTGCAAGTTGAGCACACGCAACTCAGTGAGCTCGCTATTGTTAATTGTTCATTTGAAAGAGTTGAGCTCAACTCACTTCCGAAACTCACACGCATCGTCTTTGAGGGTTGGATCTCTTTTGAAGATCCACTATCTTTTGGTTATGTCCCGTTGCTTGATACTGTAAGCCTCACAAATGTCAGTCTTAGTTGGCACAAGATGATCAAGTTAAGCAAGTTTCTTAGGCGTACTCCATCTGTGAGACGCTTGAAGCTGGGATTTAATTCTGAAAAGGTATGTCAAAAATGCTTTTTTTCCCTAGCTCTGGTCACACTTCTTATTTGCTCAGCTCATCATGTTTTCGTTTGTAGCAGATTTGGGTTCAACCAGAATGTCTGACGGAAAGGCTGGCATATGTGTTCCACCAATTAAGGTTTGTGAATCTAAGTAATATGCCTGAGGGGTATGATCTCACCTGGACATTGTTCATACTTAAAGCCGCGCCGAACCTGAAGGAGCTGTACATGAGTGTATGTTCTTACCTAAATCTTGCTCTCTTCTATCTACCGAATTTTGAAGTTTGCCATTATTCACATTGAATACGAATGGCTGTGAGTCACTTAAAATGTTTCTGTTTACCTATCTTCCTATGGTATACAGGTATGGGATCATCTGTGTGAAATGAAAACAGATGCAAAGGAGAGGAAGTCACTCTCGTACAGTGAGAATAAGGGTGCAGAATGGGAACCATCTGCAACTGCTTTCCATCATCAGAGTCTGGTCACGCTCGCCATCTTCGGGTTCCGAGCTCGAGACTACATGATGAACTATGTCAGGCGTGTCGTGGAAACAGCCGTCAATCTAAAGGACGTGTTCTTGTATGATCGGTTGACGTGTGACAAGTGCCGCAGCATCCCGTCGCGGTTTCCGCCTAAGTGGAAGCAGGACTGTGTGGAGAAGTTTATCACAAATGGGATCAAGTCGTCTGCCATAATGCAATTCCAGACCATCGGCTATTTAAGGCCTGATCATGTTGATAAGCTGTGGTTCCTGTAGTGTTTTCAGGTTAGTTTATGCTGCAGTTCCATTCTTTGCCTGAAAAGATAGCTGAACACTTTTGTGTTGTCAGTACTTGTCAAGGTTTTGCATGAAAAGAGCTTCTTACGGGCATGGGATCATTTGTGTAAAATGGAAACAGATACAAAGGAGAGGAATTCACTCTCGTATAGCGAGGATAAAGGTGCACAGTGGAAATCATCTGCAACTGTTTCCAGCATCACAGTCTGGCCACGCTCGTCATCTTCGGGTTTCAAGCTCGAGACTACATGATGAACTACATCAAGCGTGCCATGCAAATATCGGTCAATCTAGAGGATGTGTTCTTGTATGATCGGTTGACATGTGACAAGTGCTATGGCAAGCTTCCGTCGCAGTTTCCGCCTAAGTGGCAGCAGGGCTGTGTGAAGAAGCTAAATCACCAAGAGGATCAACTCGTCGGACATAATTCACTTCCATACAGCCGCTAATTCAAGGGATGATCATCTTGACAAAATGTGGTTCCTGTAGTGTTTTCAGGTTAGTTTGTGTTGCAATTCCTTTCTTCGCCTGAAACGTTAGCTGAATTGTGTTGTCAGTACTTTTTTCCAACCGGGCTCACACACCTTTCCATTAATTGCTCAACGAAAATATTCAGTACGCAAATCTTAGCTACAACTGAACCAACAGAAAAGGGGGCGGGAAAGTGGAGAAGCGAGCTGGGGCATTAACAGGAAACCCGCTGCAGGTGCTCGCTGTCGAAACACTTACCACAGGGCAAAGACCTATTAACACCACCAACTACGAGCAGTAGCACAGGCTGGGATCTCAGATCACAAAAATCTTGCAAAGACTATCTCAGCAGGCATATAGAACCAGAGCATAGCAATCATCTTTCATCCACGCTGAACACGAGCAGCATCTTCAATCATGAGCCTGCCCCGAGAAGCAGAATGATCGGCCAGAGACGAGGCCACCTGAATCACCCTCTGCACTCCAGCTTGAAATGTGGCTCTATCCTCCATCTTCAGAAGCCCTGCCCAATACATCATCAAGGAAGAAGCAGTGAAAACAGCTTTCAAGGGAGTAGGCACAACATAGGACACAATCATAGGAGCTTGTTGAACGGGCAGCTGCAACGTTTCATCTTGAGCAAGCCATTTTGGCGTAGATGCCTTGTTAGACTATTTATCTCTTCAGATTAAGAGACTTGAATCTGAGGGTTTGCAATCCGAGTTTAAGCATCAATAGTGCACCTTGTTGCTTCCCACAAAACATTTCCTCCCCTATTCATTTTTCTGTGAGGAAACAACAATATCACTGTCTTTCTGTGGATCCTAAGTCCTAACGCTTAAGTCCATTTGGATGGTAATTTGTTTATTTAGGGTGCTTAATTATTATTTTGAGGGTGGTGGATGCTAATTTGTGAGCACAGTAATAGTAAAACATGTCCTTTCACTGCATATCTTCTGCGTGTTCTCAGAAAAGCTATATGTATCTTACTAAATGATATTTGTGTTGCATGAATAGAGAAAAAGTAACTTTCTTTTAATGCCACTTAGCAAGTCAAGTAAATAAGGAGTGCCAAAGTAAGGGACTGCAGATTATTGGCCAATGGAGCCCAATTTTTTTAAGAAAATTATAATGAAAATCAAAATTTAAAGTTTCAAACAATTCTAGAAAAACACAAGTACACCCAGATATGTATACTCATGGTTGTAAATTTTCATGATGAAATATATTATGATGTGAGCCATACATAGAAAATCATAGACTTTTATAGTGAATAATACATGTGCTAAACAAATTCATGATTTTGTTTTTTTGCAGCTCACATTTGGACGTATATATTCATCATGAAGTACATGCTAGAATTTAAAAAGTGAATAATACATTTGCTACTTTTCCAGATTTTCCTGAAACATTAAGATTTAATTACAGTATTAAAATTTAAAAAGTGGGGATCCATAGGGCCTGATCTTCAATAGTAATATCCGATAAGAAAAGTACGTATGTGCACATTTCATATTCAGTACTGTAGCAAATTAACCCACATCAACCTGGTGCAAAAGGTTGGGAGAATTTCCCGGAAGAAGGTGTTGGACTGTTGGTAACGAGCTACTCCTCCGTGGAAGAAGGTGTTTCCACGGAGGGAGTATGTAGTCTCCGAAAAAAAAATTTGCTAGTATGTAGTACAGCTAGCTCGCTCTCAGTAAGCGCATTACCTGCACATGCAGCATGCAGGAGAGAACACGGCAGCGTTGTCGGAACGGCACGGGAGTATTAACCTGCTTACCAGGCCAACGCTGTTCGCATGCATGTGTAGCTCCAGTCTACCTTCCCATCGCATCCATACAATGTACTACGTGGAAACACCAGATTTGAACTAAATGCTCAGAAAGAACATGTCCTCTCACAGACTCCTGTTTTGCAACTAAAATTCAGCCACATAAATCACCTGCGACACCAAATAAAAACTTGAACTACGTAGGAACCAGTGCCTCTGCCACAAATGTACATTACGCATTGATAAATGCCACAAATATGCTAATTTGTAGTGAGTTCTGAACTGTAGGATGAGAAAGATATAGGATGGTTGACTCGACGACGACTGAAGATGTCTGTTCTTTGGACCGGAAATCTGTGCACTTATTCTTCTTGAGCCAAGTCACAGCCCTTTCTAACACGGCATATGGTTTATTCAAAAGGTTGGTGCTAGCTTTTCGCCTTTTCCTTGAGTGCTATTGGATCATTGATGATAGGGGAGCGAGTGGACCTGCGTTCATCTGCTTCCTGGAATGCAGTCTCCTGGTTATATATATATATATATATATATATATATATATATATATATATATATATATATATACGGGCCTAAATACCTAGTTCGTGGAGGCAAAACAAGCGTGCAGTTCATCTAGTTTGGCGATGGCATCCCAACTCAAAAATCTTCTGTTTGTCTCGGCTACTTCTCCTCTCCTGCTGTTGCTGCTATGCATGGCCAGTGCAATCAGCCCTGAAGGAGAAGCGCTCCTCCGATGGAAATCCACTTTGCTCAACTCCACCTCTCTGTCCTCATGGTCGCATGCCAATCCGACCTGCTATTGGCACGGCGTCACCTGTGATGCAGCCGGTCATGTTACTCTGCTCCGTCTTCCTGCATGCGACCTCAAAGGTACACTAGATGCCTTATACTCTCCTGCATTCCAGAACCTCACAGGGATTGATCTCTACTACAATAACATTTTCGGTGTCATCCCGGTAAATATCTCTTTGTTTCTCACCCTCACAAGTCTGGATTTGAGCTGGAATAATCTTGTTGGTGACATCCCCTACCAGCTCAGCAATCTCCCAAAGATTGCTGAGTTAGATTTGGGAAATAACCACTTGACCAACCCAGACCATACCAAGTTCTCGCCTATGCCCACTTTGTCGCTATTATCTCTAAATAGCATCAACCTACATGGCACCTTTCCACAGTTCATCCTCAACCGTACCAACGTTTGGTTGGTACAACTTGACCTATCAAGTAACTCCTTCACGGGTTCGATACCGACGACCCTGCCAGATATAGCACCAAATTTAAGGCTCATTGATCTATCCTCCAACATGTTCTTCGGGTGCATACCACAGTCGCTCTCCAAACTTGCAAGGATTGAAAGCCTCTATCTCCAGGAGAACAATCTTACTGGAGGAATCCCAAAGGGGCTCAGTAACCTAACTAATCTGGGAAACATGGACCTGTCAAGGAACATACTCTCTGGAGAGTTGCCACCGTCTTTTTCTAGGATGAATAAAATGCAAACGTTTCAAGTGGCGAACAACCACCATCTCAGCGGCAGCATCCCATTGGAGTGGTTCTCAAACTGGACCTTGCTCCGTACTTTTGATGTGGCAAACAACGACTTGGTCGGGAGCATCCCACCGGAGATCACTAGGTGGGAGGTAATAGACACACTGGTACTCCGAGGCAACTGCCTCATCGGAAAGGTCCGTGCAGAGCTAGGATATCTCCCCAACCTTTATGCACTGGACCTATCCAGTAATAACCTTACTGGTACAATACCATTGGAGTTTGGTAATTTGTCTTATTTACAAATCCTTGACCTCAGCAACAACCTCTTGGAGGGAGAGATTCCAGGAATCTTGTCCCTCCTTCCTCTCACTGATATACTCCTGTCTGGAAACAAGTTCACGGGCATTGCCGACAATAATTTTTGTGAGCTACCTAATCTAAAACTATTGGACTTGTCGAAGAATCTCATATCTGGAGCGGTCCCTGGTTGTTTTTGGAACATACCTTCTGTTACATACATGGATTTGTCAAGCAATGCCTTTGCTGAAGAAGTTACAGCCTCGACGGTTGACTTTTCTCAACTAGATTCAGTAGATCTATCAAACAACAACCTGACAGGCTGCTTTCCATCTGTTCTGAAGAACTTAGAACTCCTGGAATTTTTGGATCTTGGAGGCAATATGTTTTCAGGCAAAATTCCTTCATGGATAGGAGCTAGCCTCTCTATGCTAAGAATTCTCCGGCTGCGGTCAAATATGTTTCATGGAAGTATTCCTTGCGAGGTATCACAACTCTCTGATCTCCAGTTGCTTGACCTTGCTGACAACAATCTTACAGGTCACATACCTGTAAGTTTTGCTAACTTTAATTACACAATCATGACAAAGCCAGAACTGGAACATAACAGCGGGCCCATGGTGATGGTTGACAGCTTTCTGCCTCACTACAGTGACCAGGTTGACATAATCTGGAAGGGGCGTGATTATAATTACAGTAGAAAAATTATGCTTATGACTGGTATTGATCTATCAAGCAACTACCTTTCTGGCGAGATCCCTGCAGAATTGTTGAATCTTGGAGCCATTCGGTTCCTGAACCTGTCAAGAAATAATTTATCTGGTGCTATCCCAAGTAACATTGGTAATTTAAAAGATGTGGAGTCTCTTGACCTCTCATGGAACAAGCTCTCAGGTCCTATTCCTCCAAGCATATCACACCTGATGTTCCTCAGCTCTCTTAATCTCTCCAACAACCTTCTTCAAGGAGAGATACCTTCAGGAAATCAGCTACAAACACTGGATGACCCCTCCATCTATAGCAACAACCTGGGACTATGTGGTGTCCCCCTGAGCATTCCATGTAAAAATGGTTCGAGTTCTACAACAGCACTGGATGGGGCAAAGGAAGGCCACCATCAACTTGAAACCCTGTGGCTGTACTACTCAGTGATTGCTGGAACTGTCTTTGGTTTCTGGATATGGTTTGGAACATTGTTTTTCTGGAGCATCTGGAGGTTTACGTTCTTCAGTTGCATCGATGCCATGCAGCAGAAGTTTATGCTGAAGATGAAGCGTACCTGACAGCATGGCACTTTGTGTCCCACTATGTTGCTTTCTTGAAGTTTTCTGTTGTTTACTTTATGCAGTGGAAGTGGATGCAGATGTATTCCCTCCGTAAAGAAATATAAGAGCGTTTAGATCATTACCAACAGACAGTATTTCTTCATGCGAGCATGGGACAGAATTGAATTATAATTTGTTACAGTATATGTGAGAGATCAATTTTGTACATATTTGTATTAGGCTTTTTTTTCGAAACGTAATTTGTATCAGGCTTTGATTCTCTGAAATATGTGAGTTACAGTTATGTATGTTTCATGGTTGCGGTCAGTATTTTTTTCGAGCTTTGCTTAGGCGTATTTGTATAGTCGGTCATGAGCTCAACACCATCCTCCTCTCCGGCAGCCAGACCATCGTTCTCTCCTATGAGGCTGTGACCACATGTGCCGGAGGCCTGCCGGAGATGACCTCCTCATCGCCCTCAAGCTGCGATCAAGTCGGAGGATCCTAAGGAGGGGGAGTAGATGTGTTTGTTTTTCATCCCTTTCTGCAGATTTTGTGTTTGGTTTTCAAAAATAAATTTATAAGTTAATGGTCAGTTGACAATCTGAAGGTTGCTACAAGATGCCGTCAGTAGGGAAGCGAGCAAGCCTGTTGTTGCATCTGGCACGACGCACGAGTTCGTGTATTTGTCATCCCCCTCTAGATACAGTTGGCTACCCGTGCTAGTGAAATAAGCGTCTGAATTATATGCATATAATTGGATGATTTAGGTACAGAAGCTCACAGCCACATAATTGCTTGAACTGAACCAAAGATGGGTTATGCTATTTATTTTTATCTCATTGTAGACTTTTGAAGGTTCCATGTGGGCAAGAATTGGCATTCAATCCTAGACATGGACTGGCTGATTGGAGCGTTGGACTTTAGCAATGCAGCTGGTTGGCTTTGTGTTAGCAGACGGTTACAACCACATACATACTCTGAGCAGTCTCAGTCATCAGCCATGACTTTACCTGCAATCACACCCCTGTGGGGCTAGGAATTGGGATAGCCAAGAGTGTTGCCTCTCATTACTGATAGGTTTGATATTTTCCTCACATGGTAACCCCAAATCTGATTTCTTTATGAACATATACCCCGCCCAGTGACTGCGACGACGCTGAAATATATTCACTTTTTCCCATATAATAACTTTGGTCCATGTGCAGCTACTTCTAAAGGCAATGCATACAACATTCTGTCCGCTGCAATGGCGCTGCTGAAATTCTTCCATATTTCCGTTTTCCTGCTCGTATGCACGGCCAAGGCGACCAACCCGGAAGCAGAAGCACTACTTCGATGGAAGTCCACTTTGATTGGTGCCAACTTGCTGTCCTCTTGGTCGATTACCAACTCTACATGCTCTTGGTTCAGCGTCACCTGTGATGCCGCCGGACATGTTACCGAGCTCCACCTTCCCGACGCGGGGCTCCATGGTACGCTTCATGCCTTCTACTCTGCAGCGTTCCAGAACCTCACTCTGCTAGATCTTTACAACAACAACCTTGTTGGCGTCGTCCCAGCCAATATCTCCATGTTGATGTCCCTTGATGTTCTGGACTTGAGCTATAATAATCTTGCTGGTGCCATTCCCTACCAACTTAGTAAGCTTCCAGTGATTGTTGAGTTAGATTTGGGAAATAACCACTTGACCAACCCGGAATATGCCAAGTTTTCACCTATGTCCACTTTGAAGTTGCTATCTCTAGCTAATAATGACCTCAATGGTACCTTCCCACAATTCATCCTCAACTGCTCTAGTCCTAGTATGAGGTCTCTAGATTTATCGGGTAACGCCTTCTCAGGGCCGTTACCAGATTCACTGCCTGAGATGGTTCCAAGATTGTGGTATCTGAATTTATCCTCTAATGGATTCTCTGGTTCCATCCCTCGCTCACTCTCAAGGCTCCAAAAGCTCAAGTGGCTATATCTCAACTCAAATAATCTCACAGGAGGAATCCCTAAGGAGCTTGGGATGATAACAGGATTGAGAATACTTTCGCTGTACAACAACTCACTTGGTGGGTCGATCCCAACCTCACTTGGGGAGCTTCAGTTGCTACAGCGGCTTAACATTGGAAACACTGATTTGATTTCTAGTCTTCCGCCCGAGCTGGGGAATCTTACCAGTCTTGAACACATGGTACTGGAAGGGAATCATTTGTTTGGAAGCGTGCCGCCATCTTATGGCAGACTGCGGAATTTGCACTATTTTGACATAGGGAACAACAGAATCAATGGTACCATTCCACAAGAGATTTCTACAAACTGGACCAAGATGAAGGTTTTTGATGTATCCAACAACTGGTTGACCGGAAGCATCCTCCCACAGATCAGCAAGTGGAAGGACCTTGTTTTTCTCGCCCTGTACAACAACAATTTTATTGGCTCGATCCCAGTGGAGATGGGAAGCATGCGGAACTTGCAGCTATTGTCCTTGTACAAGAATCACATAACTGGAACAATACCGCCAGATATCGGTAATGCGACATCTTTGAAATTCCTTGACATCAGCTTCAACCATCTTGAGGGCGAGCTTACTGCAGCCATCACGTTGTTGGTAAATCTTGTTGTCCTTGACTTGTCTAGCAACAAGTTTACAGGTATCATTCCTAATCTTGATAGCAGGAAGTTGGCAGTTCTTAAGGTGGCTGGGAATAGCAGCTTCTTGTCAGAACCATTGTCTGCCTTTTGTCAACTAAAACATTTGCGACTCTTGGGTCTATCAAATAATAAGTTAATTGGACAGTTTCCTGGTTGCTTGTGGAACTTGAAAGATTTACAATCCTTGGATTTGTCAAGCAATGCTTTTTCTGGAGAAGTTCCAACCTCAACTTACTACAATACTTCACTAAGATTGCTGCAGTTGTCGAACAACAAGTTCACAGGTTGCTTTCCAGCAGTGATGAAGAACTTCAAAAGCCTTGTTATTTTAGATCTCGGGAACAATGAGATTTCTGGTGCAATTCCTCCGTGGATAGGGGAAAGCAATCATCTGCTGAGGATCCTTAGACTGCGATCAAATATGTTCTATGGAAGTATTCCTTGGCAGCTATCACAGCTCTCCCATCTGCAATTACTTGATCTGGCTGAAAATAAATTCGTAGGGACCATACCAGGAAGTTTTGCATATTTTCCTTCAATGAGACAGTCAGACATGTTGCAGCCGGTTCTAACAATCAACATACGATCTACCACCTTTGGATATTTTTACAATGGCAGCACGGACATAGTTTGGAAGGGACGGGAGCATACATTTAAGGGAAGAGATGCATTTGTGACTGGTATTGATCTCTCCAGCAATTCTCTATCTGGTGAAATCCCTTTAGAGTTGACAAATCTTAGAGGCATCCAGTTTCTAAATATGTCAAGAAATCATCTATCTGGTGGTATCCCGAAGGATATTGGCAATCTGAAGTTGTTAGAATCCCTTGACATCTCGTGGAACAAACTATCAGGCCCTATTCCTCCTAGCATATCGAACTTGATATTCCTCAGCTCTCTTAATCTCTCAAACAACCTTCTATCCGGGGAGATACCTACAGGCAATCAACTCCAAACATTGGATGATCCGTCAATTTATAGCAACAACATGGGACTTTGTGGCTCTCTGTTGAACATTTCATGTAAAAATGACTCGGATAGGGGAATGGAACAACATGAAGAACTTGAAACCATTTGGATGTACTACTCAGTGATTGCTGGAACGGTTTTTGGTTTGTGGTTATGGTTTGGTACGTTATTTCTTTGGAAGCTGTGGCGATGTGCTTTCTTGAGTTGCATTGATGCCATGCAACAAAAGGTTATGAAGAAGATGATGCATATCTGAAAGTACAGAAAGCTGTCCAAGTATTGAATGTCTTAGTTGACTTGACATATTTTGTTTCAACGTTCAAGGCAAGTATGCCATGTATTGGCATGGGATTTCTGTTATGCAGATTTTTTTTTGAATAAGTTTGTTATACAGCTTTAGTCAGGGGTAACGGTGCATGTCTCACTCATGTTTTTGTAAGCGTCTGTTGTAATAAATCTCATAATATTTGTAAAGCCTATTCTGCTTTGGTCAGTGGTAATGGTGCATGTCTTGCTTATGTTTTCATATGCGTCTGTTGTAGATCTTATAATATTTGTTACCAGTAAGTTCTAGTGGACAGACTTGGCTGTAAGTTGCTAAAAATGTGCATCATTTTTGTTAGCATCGTGTTATGGTTATTTGTGGATTCGGAAAGTGCCATTTTTTAGGGAAGGCAACAGTGTTGTTTTCATTCACTATGAGGAGTCAAAAGAATGCAAGGCTAAGGTGAGTACTATGAACTTCGCACCAAAAGATTGGGTCATTGTGCTCCCCGTTGAGCACGTGCACCGCAGGTCGCCTCACTGACTGGAGATGTGTGAGGGCAGGTGCTCGCCTCGTCGCCGCTGTTGTCATCACCCGCAAGCGTTTGAGCGGTAGACACCATGAGGCCATTAAGGGGCAACAAACATGTGCACAATCCCATGCTTATAGATGAAAAGTCCAGAAGGCAGATTATTTTCATACAGAAAGGCTAAGCAAAATACATGGTAATATTTTTTTGAGTGACTACATAAATAACATCGGCCTTAAATCTCCACCCATGGTCTGTTGTTCATGCAAGTGATAATTACATGACGCATATCATGCCCATATTATGTGACGCAATATGCAAATTCATGGTTCCTAATTACATCCAAAATGCCACGGGATACTCAAGCATCGAGTCATTAACTTCTTGGGGCAAACTATAGTACCGAACCCGCCGGCTATTGCCAGTTCTCAGGTCTCCATTCCTATCATACCTAAGTGAAAAGGTCGTCAATCGCAAAAATCGTTTATGATCTTGCTCCTCGTCCACCTCATCAGCAGAGTACTCATTCATCTCATCAGAATCAGCCGCCTCGCCAACAGTCGTCTCATTGAAATAAGTGTTATTCAACCCATCGTCGAAGTCCTCATTCTTCTCATCAGATTCAGTTGGCTTGTTAGCCGAGTCAGCTTGCATGTAGATGACCTCCAGGAGGCAGAGTTTGCTCTCACCACCCGTATAGACTAGGGTGGCACCTATGTGCCTCTCGTCTGGGAACTCGCTGAACAAGTTCTCCTTGCCGACCTTCATGGCTGGGCACTGCTGATGGCTTGTGCCGGAGTTGGTAGACACCACATCACATGAGCAGATGTGGCCAATAGTGTCCAGCTGTGCGGAAAGCCCAACCCAAGCGTCCAACTCAGGATCAAAGTAACCACGTCCGGTGAAGGGCAACTGCCACATACCATGTTGCTTCCACTGAGGGTTCACATGCTCCTCTAAGCTGATGGTGGTGGGATCGGTTGTGTTAATGCTGAAGGTGGTAGACTAGGGCCGTCGAACGACCCGCTAATGAAGATGGTGCTCTCATCTGGGTGCACGGCATAGGATGTGACAAGTTGACACCGAAAGATTAGCTTGGGGAGCTCCGATCACGCCCACACGAAGTTGTAGAAGTAGGCATCATCACATGCCTGGTAGAGCATCCGGGAGGAGCTATCACCAAGGAAAAAGAGCCTGCCACCAACAGGAATGCAGATTGGGTTGACTATATCCAGCGATGTGTCCTGCCATGGTCCATTAATGAAGGTCCGCGCATGAGTGTCAATTACGGCACCACAGTGTAGACCCAAACTGTTCACCCCATGTATGTGGTCCAAGGGTGGCATAGCCAAAATCATGTTGTCAAAAGCATCCATGATGGCTTTAGGCTCGCCACGACGTCCCTGCAAGCAAAACATGGCAGATGGTAATATATGCTCGCTGGTGCAGATGGCACCTTTCCGCTCGTCGCCAAATGTCAAATCGATCTTTCGAATATTGTATCCCCATGACCAGTCATTCAGGACAAAATAAAGGTGTTGTGGCTTCTCAATAGGCCGCCGTTTTAGCATGATTTTTTTCTTCCCCATTGGCTTCTTGCACTGAAACCGCCTGCTCAATGGTTTTTATGTAGTCATGCAATTCGAATTTCTCGAAGTGCCTATTGATGGTTTTTATGTAGCCCTGCAATTCAAATTCGAGTACGATATAAATCAAAATCAGTTTGTATTGATTGTATTCTATAATCCTACTCCTTGTGCAACTGGAATCGCTAATGAAATCGGATCAGGAATTCTTTTACTATAAAAGAAAAAGGTGCAGCCGAAATCGACAAATGGCCTAACTAAGATCCGACGAGTCCATGGCAAAATAATATTAAGACATTCAGAATAATAATCAATCCATCCCAATCGCTGCAACTTAAAACAACAGATCTCGTATCAGAATCTGAATCGAGCCAATAGAAGAAAAGGAAAATGGGAAGGAAGTCGCATGTACACGAGAACAGGGGCGGAGCCAGGATTTGGGCATGAGGGGGGCGAGCAAGATAATAATCGTTCTAGAGGCACAATATCTCGAAGCTGGGCCAAGATTCCTCTTATATCTTGTGCTTTCAATTCTACTTAGTCCTGAAATGTCTACTGATGCCACAGTATGCTGATCATTTGTTTGCATAGCAACTGCATTGGGATCAGAACTATCATCTACCATAGGTTGATCCTCAAGTGGATTTGCATGTTTAGTAATATTTGAGCCGCTTGAAAACTGAATCTATTTTTTAGTTTATTCTTCTTCCTCACCCTTCAATTATTGAAACATTAAGCAATAAGTGAAATTAGATTTCTAAATCACAATCTTACTGCATCTAATTAGTAACTTAACTTTAGTTCAAAGAATGTATAATCGTGATTCATAAAGATTCAATAGTGACGGACCTTAATTCCTTGAAGTTAACCTGCTGATGTATGATGGCGGCCGGTGAAGCAGACAAGCAGCTATGTCTCTCGTGGATTCAGTACTGCTGGAGTGGAGTACTGGACTGCCCTCTGCGGCTCATCCTCGATAACGGCGGATAGCGGCGAGAGGCGACGGGCGGCGGCGCAGGGACTTCCGTCCGGACCCACCAGACCTAGAAGCCACAAATGTAATTACGGGAAGGATAGGAAATTTTCCTCCTTGATCCAACGGCTGCACATAATCCATTTTTTCTGATGTGTGCGTACAACTCAGGGTGGACACGGTCTGGTCCCGGTCCGAGCCGTCGTTTGGACCGGCCGCCGGCGGGCCGGACCGGACCGGACCGAGGAGGCGAGCGGTCCTGTTTTGGGGGACCGGACCGATGCTGACGAAGCCCGAGTCAGACCGACTGGACCGGCCAACAACTACCGGCGTCGATGTGTGCGAGTGCAGCGGCGAGGTAGGGTACGTGCATGACTGATGGGACGAAGTGGACGACGTGCGCGAGAAATTAGCTAACAACTGAAACTTGGGCGAAACCAACAAACTGAATTTTCTGAACCCGTTGAGACTGAACCAACGTAGCTCTCTCTCTCCGTAACTACCAGTCCTAGTCTCTAATGCATGATCGCACGAGCTTATCTAGATGAGTTTGTTACGGAGTTTGTTAGCGTAGTAGCCGCACCTGCATCCTCCTCTGTTCTGTACATTTGTAACACTCGACAGATACATGAACATACGACCTGCTTCTCTCCTATTGCTTCTTCTTACACTGACGAAACTGAAGTGCGTGAGAAATCCCCACGAGCACAGAGGGATTCCTCGAACAGCAGCGGCGAGGCGAGGGGGTGTCTGACCCCTGCTCGCACCCCCTGTCTCCGCCCCTGCGCGAGAAGAGACATATGTGGCGGTGACTTTGCTTCTCACCTGACTTCTTGGCTTGCTCTTGTCCCTGTTAGCACAGCCGGCCCGCACGCCGACGCCTGAGCAATTTCCGGCAAGACGGCTCTGATGATGAAGACGACGAAGCTACGCTGGATGTCTTGGTTCCTGCCACAAGCTGGCTCGAGCAGGAGCAGTACGCGAGCAAAGGCTCTTTACAAGGGTGCAGGGTGCGAGGGTGATTGCTTTGAAACCTACACGAACACATACACATGTTTGGAATCGGATATGGACACGCAAAGTCGTGTTTAATAACTCTAATAACAGCCAAAAATCACCACCGACCTCCTGCGTCGGATGGAGGTTTCCTATGCTGTTGAGTATTGACCTCCCCTCGAGTATTTTTCTATTCATCTCAAGTACTGAACCGTGACATGTCATTCCCTGGGACATCAAAGGTGCGCTATTTCCTTAAAAAAAAAGAGTGCACGAACCGACGCCGCTGCTGCCGCGCCGCTCTCCTTCCCACGATCAAAACACCAAGTTTCTGCCCGACGGCGGCGGCGCCCGAGCGTCGCCGGTCATCTCGTCCTAATTTGCTGCCCACCATGTCGAGCGGGGCTAGAAGAAAGAAGTACGTTATCCCTAAACAAGAGGGAGGGGCGTCTGGGTCCATGTCGAGCGCAAGAAAGCGACGGCGGCCGCCGCCGCGGACTCGTCAGGAACCCGGGCCAACATCTCCCGCACTCGGGGCCGGTACCACACAATCGAGGATCCCCGATGAGGAGGATGAGGACGCTAAGAAGAGAAATCTGGTCAGATTGGAGGAGGAGGAAGAGGTGGTCTCCTCTGCACCGAGCTCCCCGATCTGCGAGCCGTATATCCCCAGAGACAAAGACGGAGCGATGTAAAACAGATTTCGCAACCCGGAAATATACAAGGCCTTGAGGGCTGAAGAAGAGAAGTTAAGAGAAAAACTAGGTTTCCTCTCTAAGCCCCTTAATTATTACGTAGTTCCGGTCCTCTTCTCATTCGCATGGTAATCACATGCATCTTTGTTAGGTCCGGCAAGATAGGCTGCACAAATCAAGTCTGTTTTCCTTTTTTAAGAAAAGTAACACCAGTGAAAATGAACATGTCAAATAGCACTCAATTCAGTTTTTCCATGCAAAAATAGTACTAGTGACTAGTAACAGACTAGTGTATTCAAAGAAAGACATCTATGCCCTCATTTCTTCACATGCCATATTTCCAGTTCAGCAGCAAATGGATGTAGGCAAGTGCACTAGTGGGAGATGATCAATATGAAGTGTTTAACTAAAAGACTACTGGCTGCTTATACATTCAAAGACAACACTTCATGTACATGATTCGTGAAGATGATGACAATGAGGTATATACATTCAAAGACAACACAATTTTCCATTGCTATGCCATGTTTCTTGTTATAGATCACCAAAGAAGGAATTCTTCAATGAAAACTTCTGGTGAAAATAAATCACAGGCTAACATTATTCATTTTAAACAACTTCTATTGTTTGCCTATTGGTTCATGGGCTACCGGAGAAGTTGAAAAGATATATTAGCTAGGTTTTTAAGTGGTTGACAAAATGGGAAGGAACAACTGCAGTGTAGGATCTAGTAGATTAGACCACAAAGCTGACCTTGAATAAGATGGCTAGTAAAGAAACCAAAACATGCAAATAAGTTTGCTACCTGAACCAATTGAGCTTCGGTGAGATGAGTGAAATCAAATGGCATTGGCAACCTCCCAATAAATTCTAGTGTCAGGCAGATCATCATTCTCAGTATAAGTAGGAGATCATCCAAAGTTATCTCTAGTATCAATATGAGCATAATACAAAAATCTAATAAGTGTCACAAGACCATCAACTAAACTTACATCGTAAGCAAGCTTGATTCCCCGAGGGCTTTTATCAAATCATAATCACGCAAATTAATGAAATATTATATTCTTCTAAAGCCACAAGGGCAGTGGTGATGTCTTCCACAATGCACATACTTCCCGACATGCTCTGGAAGTCTATAGATAAAAACAGGATCGTTCAAAAAAGTCGAGACTTTATTATTTCTAATCATATAAACTTACTGAGACAAATCTTCCCCATGTCTGAGAAGCAGATCCACAAATGAAGACTAAACAATAATATGCATCTCACAGTAGACTGCTTGCGTATGAGCAACTCATCATTTTAATGGAAGGTGCTGATTACAAATTTGAAGTACACACACCCAACTGAATTGCTGCCTGGCGGAGCAGTGTCGCGTAGAAGCCCTCACACTGACGTTTTTTTTATGTTGAATTTTATTTACCGTTGTCCGATTAATCAATTTTTTGTATCATTTTCAATTCTACAACATTGTGGATGACATTTTAATAGTTTGATGATGGAGGGCCAGCAATTGACTTCAGTGCAAATATTGTTGGCATGATCAACAACTCTACGAGCGGATCTTTCATACCTACTTCTATCTTGCACCAATGCTTCTACTTCTGGAAGAATCATGGGTATGGTTCTACTCAGTTCAACCGCTGGACAGATACATTTTTCAAGTTGCACCATTTAGTGTGTTTGATCAAAAGATATAAATAGTTGCCCCATTTATGGTTTTTTCAATTTAATTTAGCATAAAAGTTGCGATGTTAATTTTAAATCAAGTTGCAAAATATTTGGTATACTATCAGCAGCTTTCCAGCATGTTATATAGTTTAGAATTCAATAAAAAATGACTCATTTAAAAAGGGTTACATGCTTATGTCTAAATTCTACAAATATGTATGGACGCATCCCTCGGCTCCACCTCGGATTGAAGCTTTTCGCTATCAAGCTTCTAGACCCTTCTCATATTGAGAGGATAAGGCGAAAATGCAAAATTGATAGTGGTCTTATTGTTCAAGAGGTATGCATGCTCATTATATTGTTTATTTCTGGACTGGTGGCATATCATGTAGTCATTGTTGCCAATTAAACCTTAGGTGTCAAGTGGGTCCCATGCTGAGATGCTTGGAATCTGTAGAGGTGATATTATCGGCTGTTTTGAGGGAGAGGAAGTTTCTACTACAGTCCAGGTTACTGTATTACACATTTTGTAGGATTTAGTTACATTCAGAAGAAATTATATTACTATTACTTTACGCTCAGTTCAATTCTTTCTTGTTGCTATTACCAGTTGGAGAAAATGATGCTGGATGTTTGCAAGAATCGTTTTATGGGAGGAATAAACTGGAATAGCAAAGTGGATGTTTCGGTAAATTTAGTTGAGATTTGCTTGACCGTTTATTTTTCATACGGGAATATGATTAGCTGTAAGAAATATGTCATACTGACTTTGTAGGTTTTGGTTTTCGACATCCGAAGGAGTCGCTGGAGGACCAAGGTGTTGACTCTAGATGTTTCTGACAAGGGAGAAGTTATCGTGAGAGCATCTCGTCTCATGACAGTTTAAAATGTCATAATATTAATAGTTTATGTATTTTGAAGTTATTATTTTGGTGGTGAATGGCTAGTGTGTAGCGACCAAATTTGGATTGTTTTGGTGGTCAACCGTCCCTCGAGATTCTTTTGTTGGGCTTGCATGTCACTGGAGATGCATCATTACTCATCTGACAGAGATCGGTGAGTCTGCACACAGGATAGGATTTGTAGTAGGTATGAAACAGTTTCTAGCTAATAGCCTGAGTTGTACATATGACTTTTTGGACAACTCAAAAGAGCCTTGATAAGAAAAGAAAACTTCACTACACATATTTTGGCATTTGGATGCACCCCATGGTGACTCCCAAGTTCTTTTCCAATCAGGGGAGAAATAGAAGCAGGGGCTTCATCCATGCAGACACGGCTATATAATTTGCCCCTCAGGCAAAATTCAAAAGGTACACGAAAAAGTATACAAGGGAATTGGCATAACATATGATAACAATCATGATAAATAGCTACTGAGGCTCCCGTGAATTTTGCTCTCTCCATTGTGTTAATGACCACCATGTTGTGTGAGTTTACCACTAGCTTGTTACACCCAGTAAATTGTGCAAGGAAAATATCATACTCCCTCCATTCCAAAATAGATGACTCAACTTTATACTAGCTTTAGTATAAAGTTGAGTCATCTATTTTGAAACGGAGGGAGTACTAGCCAAGCCCGCGCGAGGCACGCCATGTCCAGTGATACATTATGATGAATTAGATGATACACCGCGTGTTGCTGTGGGAATTGTCTGTCGCTGAATAGGATGGTCGATAGAGTGGGGAGTAGAGAAATGATGATGGCATTTTATGCCTGCAATTAGTGTAACAAACCTAGGTATAAAAGGGATTACCACTCGGCACATAAAAGTATTTGAAGTTCTCGACAAGGTATGGAAGCAAAAAGAATCAAATGATAGTTTTTTTGGGTTGAAGTTGCAGATTCTGCCATTACTGCAATGAATATAGATCAAAGTGGTCGCAATATCAATATAGTAAGTAGTTTGTCATTAGTGATGTTGCATGGTAAAGAGGCAAATATACTGTCCAAAATAGATGAGTTTTTATTCATGCTGATACATACACACATGGTAAGTGTGAGAATGCTTTTCTAGAAAACAATTAAAGTTCCACTAAGAAAGATCACAATCAAAGTTGCTCAACCTAATGAGCACTAATTATTCATTTAAGCAATACTGCACCAAATTTTAGGAAGAAGGTAGAGTAGTTCATTAGAAGCTTGCATGTGTGGTTGACGATGTCCTGCATGTGAGAGAAAAACATCATTGCAAAGGTTAAATTTGTATAGTCAAAGCTAGCTGTGAGAAACCAATCATGAGGCTGAAATAAATGGAAACAGCAAACCAATAGGATGGCTCCAAGAATTGTTAGTGCTATCCATCTTTCCAAATCAGACCGAAATTGCTTAAAGGAAGCATGCATTGTTATTTTAGTTTGTAGGTAACCTGTTTAAACAAATACTCTCTCCATTTTTTTAATCTAAGATGTATTATTTTCAGCACGGTGACCAAGACACATGATTATAGACAATTTATATCGAAATTACCCTTGTCTAGTTGGTGGATTAGCGGCAAGTAAATCATTTAGGCCAGAAAAGGAAGAGATACACGCAATCGGAAGATACTTAGTTTCCTTCTTTTTTTTCTCTACAAGGAGAGAAATATGCAATCAGGGTAGCGATACTTTCCTTTTTTCTAGAGGGTCAAGATGGAAATTATGAGGAATTAGAACAAATGCATCTTACATTGTGGATTTTTATTAAAAAAATACACCTTATATAAAGGAATGGAGGAAGTACATCACATGAGGGAATCCATGGGATGAAATTCTTATTTCTATCTATACATAGAAACAAATAGAAGGAGCATGCTCATCCAATAGTAACTAATTAAATTCAGAGATGGGAGCTTCTTAAGAACAATATAAGTAACAAAATAGAATATTAACATAAGCATGTGCTCAGCTCATCCATTGTAAAAAAGAAACCAAGAGACGAGAGTTTGTTTCTAGTGTAGCAAGAGTCCTAAGAATCAACAAAGCAACAGCGATCCTTGCAGGCAAAACTTTGAGCACTTTTCGAGTTGAAGTGCGATTTGACAAATCCAAAGCCATGAACTCAGGGATAATAGAATGCAGGGATAGATGAAAATTGAGAGTTGCCTTATATACCAAAGTGCATGGCAGTCACCGCCGCCGACAGCGTCGAAGCTGTTTTGAGTGAAAAATGATCAACTGTATTGATAGGCAGATAGATTACACTTATATATGTTCTGAAGAGATACGACACACAAGTCACGACGATTGGAACCGATGCAACAGTTAGAAGAGAGGGAAAAAAGAGACGCGTCGGTTGCTAGAAGGCAATTGCACGCCGCAAGACGAGGGGAGATTTTCCCTCTAATTACTACAAGCGAATTAATCATAAACTCCTCCTAATCTACTCGTGTCCATGTAGAATCTTCACACGCTTGTCCAGGTATGATCATCATCTCCAAGATTTTCCATTGTAGTATCATCACCTCGAAAAGATCCTTCTTAAAAAATTCTTCAATAGATGTAGCGACCAGACCTCAAACAGTCTGATCTCTGTGCTCCGGTGTCATCCCTGGATCAGTAATGCTGACACCACACAGTACTCGGAGGATTTATAGCAGAGTAGCAATTACACACTTATTACATCGAGTGTCTCAATAGTGAACTTAATACAATAAATATGGCTTAAGGCCATCTAATAACGAAAACAACGGAAGGCTTGGATGATAAGTGAGTCCATCAACTCCAACGGCATCACTGAGTATAGAATCACGACCTAAAACTCCTTAATCATCGTCTGAAGAGTCTGCAACATTAACGTTGCAGCCCGAAACGGATCAGCACATGGAATATGCTGACAATGTAACACATAGAGAGTAATGGAATGAAACAGCTATACTATATGCATATTTGGCTGGTGGAAAGCTCTATGGTTACAGTTTTGCGTAAAGCCAATTTTTCCCTATTTCAAATGAATAAATTTATTTAACTATCATGGTAGTTGTTAAACATTGAGAATGGTTGACAGCATTCTCAATCCCAATTAAGCATCATCATTAAACATAACCCAACAAAATTAATTTAGAGTAACATGTTGAGATTCACATGATAATCCAAGTACTAGATACTCAAGATGTCCATAACCGGGGACACGGCTAATCATGATTAGTTTATTACACTCTGCAGAGGTTTGCGCACTTTTCTCCACAAGACTCGATCGCCTCCGTTTGGTTTCTCGCACTACATGGTGTTTGAAAAGATGGATGACCGAGACATAGTCTTTCAGAAGCGCTAGCACCTTACGATCGGGTAGACCGTACCACCTACATCCCCTACATCTGCTAGTCTACCACTGTAAGAGTTCGCACAACTTAGTCAACTATGCTAGAGCCCATAATAGCTTGTGGCTGCACACGGAAGTTTCTAGTATGAATAGTCTCATGATCCCTTTGAGCCTGGGTGGCGGTCCGAAAAAAAACAAGCAAGTCCTAGAATATCCAGGTGCCTCAATCCACCCAGATGTGTGTTTAAGTTGCCACCTTAGATAAACCATTAATTAACAATCTCACATCTGTCATGGATATCACTCACCCAATCCACATCTACTAGCATAGCATGACATAATAAGCAAACGTAGAAGTAACTCCCAAAGGTTTGATAATAAACAGGTAATAGGTACTACCTCAACTACTTCCCATCCCACAATTTAATTAGATCCTAATCATGCAATGTGTGAGGATTGATCTAATGCAATAAAACTAGGTAGTAGGAAAGGTATGATCAAAGTGTTACTTGCCTTGCTGATAATCCGCGAAACCTAACGATTCGAAGTAACAGGCGGCGCACTCCGGGTATTCTATCGCAGACAAACAAACAAGCATACAATAAGTACTCATTTAATGCACAGGTAAAACTCAAATAAGAGATCTAACCAGAAGGTTCAACTTAAGAACTCCGGTTGGCAAAAAGAATCAAATCGAACGAAGCAACGAAAGTCAAACGGCGAAAGAAACACTTCGTTCTAGTAATCTGGATCTAGGGCAAATTTTACAGTAGCAAAATCTTGTTTAAGTTGGTTAAACGGATAGAGGGTTTCGAGACGAAACTCTAGGCGCTTTAATCGCCTGATTCGGTAAACGAGCGAAAAGTTATACTAAAAGAAAATCGGATCAGGAATCGCGATCAGAAAAATCGCGGATTTAATCCGAGAAAAAGAAAAACGACGAACGCTCGCTAGAACGAACGAACGGACGAACGCTCGCTATTTAAATAAACTGGAAAAATCGATCTATTTAAAAAAACCGAATCTAAAAAAACCGATAAAAACCGATCTAATTTTTTTTAAAAAAACCGATGGCACGAAAGTGGAGGCGCATGAACCTCGGCGGCGGTGGCGGCGACGACGACGGGCGGCGGCGGCAGCGGGGGGCGGCGGCGGCTTTGGGGCTGGGCGGCTAGGGTTTCTCCCAGGGGCTGGGCCGGCTTTTAAAGGCCACCTCGGGCCGGAGTCCTATCCGGACACGGCCCGTAGGTCGGTTCGTTTTTTTATACGCGCGGAAGAAAAATGAAAAGAAATACTAAACGGACTCCAAAAATTCGGAAATAAATTTTCACGGGCTTGTAAAATCAAGCCGCACAAGGTGAACATTTATTTGGGACCTAAATGCAATTTTGAAAAACGCATATTTTTCCTAAATTCAAATAAAACACCGAAAAACTCCGAAATAAAATCTTATTTGATTTTATTATTAAATCCTCAATATTTCTTTATTTGGAAAAGTCATTTTATTCCCTCTCTCATATTTTTGTAATAGAAATAATTGATGATAAAATAAATAAAATCAAATGATCCTATTCTTAAAATTTGAGAAAAAACTCAAATATGAAAATAACGAAATTCCCAACTCTCTCCGTGGGTCATTGAGTTGTGTAGAATTTCTAGGATCAACCAAAATGCAAAATAAAATATGATATGCATTGATGATCTAATGTATAACATTCCAAATTGAAAATTTGGAATGTTACAATAGGATCCTTAATGAGAACTTGAAATATAAACTCACAAAGAGAAAGAGTGCAATATGATGTTTTAAACAGGAATAGTTCAGGGAGACACTCCCCCTGATAGCAAGTCCCGAAACTGTCCCATACCAATTCCATGAACTTATTTTTGGAATGTAGAAATTTATAGAGACTTGGTAAATAAACCAGGAAGGTTTTCAGATGATTTAACTTGCAAGATGTTTATTTTCCCACTTTTCTGAAGATCATGGGGAAAAATCGGCCGTCGCAGTCGTTGGCCGCCTCCGCCACCACCCACCCTCTCTCCTCCCCCTCTTCTCGATCGACGACGCCCCTTCTGCTGCTACCGGGTATGAAGAAGAAGACCTGCTTGACACCGATGATGCAGGGCGCCGTCCACTTCTGCAACATCACCGATGTTGCAAAAAAGACATCTCTTGCAAAAAAAAAAATCGACAACAAGATCTTCGTTGCAAAAAAGATCGCAATAAGACCTCTGTTGTAAAAAATAATATCCGCAACAAGACATTTCTTGCAAAAAGAATCCACAACACAATATCTGTTGCAAAAGTATTCCGCAACACAACCTCTGTTGTACAAAAATCCCACAACACAACCGCTATTACAAATGTTTCTGCAATAAGGTCTTTGTCGCAAAGTAGAGATAAGACGTTGACCCCACTAGATCTATGTCAGATCCCGGCTCGCGAGGCGATGGCGGCCGACGCGTAGCAGCCCCCATTTTTTACACACTACCCTTTTTTGCAAACGAATTAAACTTCTTTATTCAGAATTCGATCTGACTGAGAGAGTGAGTGGTCTCTTCACTGGGCCTGGCCGAAGGCCCAACGGTGTTTTGAGGGAGGCCGAAGGCGCAACGGTGTTTTGGGGGAGGCCGAAGGCCTAACTTAGTTTACTGACTTCTATCTTCATGCTTGTCAATGTCTCGAGAAAGATAAAAATCTTCATGCTTGTCTGCCGATTGTTGCACCTCGCCGCCCCGCTTCGGCGGCCGGCAGTGCCGCCGTCGCCCTCCCCCGCCGCCGCGCGGCTTCGGAGCACCCCCTACCAAAACACGAGACCGTTCCGCCCGGCACCACCTCGCCGCCCACCACCACCCCGCACGAGCGCCCATTCCCCAACCCTGGTCGGGGCCGCCGGTCGACAGACCAGCCACGGCTAGGAGTCTCTAGGAAAGGTACGCATTTCTTAGGCCATCTGTCCAATCTTCAATCTGCTTGTTTTTTCAGTACAATGGAGAGGAAAGAGATACGTGACCTCGTTATGTCTTCATATGTAAAACGGGGCAGATTCATTGGCCGCCTTATTTATTTATTTAATTCGGCAATTGCTACTACGAAAGTGAAATTTGTTTGTCTGAGGCATGGTATCCTTATCTTACACATGTGGTCTGATCAAGCAAGCTGTTGAACTAGTACACCCCATTCCACGCGCTCTGTTGACCGGGATTTGTGCACTCCTTTCGTCTTCTTTTCCAAAGTCACAATCGATTGCCCAGACAGATTTTAATTTGGTCGTTCTTCCCACCTGATTAGTATCTGTAATTCTAAAATCAGTCCAGCGGTGGCATGGCCATTTGCTACGATATCATTGTTTTATCAGTCACATTTGGATGGGCTTCTCCCTGAGTCACATTATTGTTAGATGCAGACATTCTGCCACCTCTCAATTTGTTTTTGCTAATGTGCACAGCCAAGACAGCAACCTGGAAGTGGAAGCACTACTCTGATGGAGGTTTACTTTGATTGGTGCCAGTTTGTTGTCCTCGTGGTCGATGGCCAACTCTATGTGCTCTTGGTTCAGCTTCACCTGTGAATGACGCTGTCGTCTGTGTTACCGAGATCCACTAACATCCGCTTCAATGGTACGCTCCATGGCTTTTACCTTGCAGCTTTCCAAAATCTCATCAACCCAAACAACAACAATCTTGTGGGTGCCGTCCTTGAAAACTCATTTCCATAATCTGATGATTTAGTACATAAGCTCACATCCACATGGGCAAACTAACATGAAGGGTTGTGCCCGTTTTTCTTTCTTTGTCACATTTTGGAGGTACAGTGAACTGACATACATAGTCAGTCATCGGTTATGACCACATAGTCAGTCATCGGTTATGACCTTACTGGAGACGACTAGTCACTTACCTATGAGGATGGGAATCAGGGCTCCCACGACCCCAGTTCTCAAGTCTTTGCACCCATATATACCTGTTCAGCGATAGCACTACAACATATTTGTACTTTTGTGCAATTATGTATTCGTTCTGTGTGTACTCTAGCTATTTCCAAATGCAATGCATAGAGCACCCTGCAGCTTGCCATTTTCTTACCAACACCATAACCTGCTGCAATGGTACTGCAGAAACTCTTCCACATCTCAATTTTCCTGTTACTATGCACAGCCAAGGCAATCAACCCCGAAACTGAAGCACTACTCCGATGGAAGTCCACTTTGATTGGTGCCAACCCGTTGCCCTCGTGGTCAATTGCCAACTCTACGTGCTCTTGGTCTGGCATCACCTGTGATGCTGCCGGACATGTTACCAAGCTCCACCTTTCCGGCTTTGGGATCCATGGTACGCTACACACCTTCTACTCTGCTGCATACCAGAATCTCATCAAGATCAAACTCAACAGCAACAATCTTGTTGGCACCATTCCAGCAAACATATCCCTGTTGCTCACGCTCACCATTTTGGACTTGAGCAGCAACAATCTTGTCGGTGCCATCTCCTACCAACTCGGCAAGCTACCAATACTAGTCGAGGTTAATCTGGGAAATAACCAATTGACTAACCCAGAATATGACAAGTTCTCGCCTATGTTCAGCTTGAAGTTATTATCTCTAGCTAACAATAATCTCAGTGGAACCTTCCCACAATTCATCCTCAACTACACCATTGTGAGGATGCAATTCCTTGATTTGTCAGGTAATGACTTCTCAGGGCTGTTACCAGATTCACTACCGGAAATGGTCCCAAGGTTGAGGTATCTAGATCTGTCAGCTAATGGATTCTCTAGTGTGATACCTCGCTCACTCTCGAGGCTCCAGAAGCTTGAGATACTGCTTCTCAACGAAAATAATCTTACAGGAGGGATCCCAGAGGAGCTTGGGTTAGTACCTGGATTGCGAGTTCTTTCACTGAGCGACAATTCACTTGGTGGGTTCATCCCAGCCTCACTTAGGCAGCTTCAGTTACTAGAGCAACTCAATATCAGAAATGCTGGTTTGGTTTCTACTCTTCCACCCGAGTTGGGGAACCTTACTAATCTCGGGCACTTGGATCTGGCGCATAACCAGCTATTTGGAAGTTTGCCACCATCTTTGGCCAGGATGCAAGGAATGTCCTGGTTCATTGTACATGACAACTATATCGATGGTACCATCCCACCAGAGATGTTTTCAAACTTGACTAATCTCGCGGTATTCGATGTTGCCAAAAACTTGTTAGCTGGAAGCATCCCATCGCAGATTGGTAACTGTAAAGAGATAATCACTCTCCTCCTCTCAAACAACAACTTTACTGGTTCCATCCCAGTAGAGATGGGCAGCTTGCCGAACTTGCAGTTTTTGGTCATGTCAAAGAATCACTTTACTGGAGTGATACCATCTCATATCGGCAATGCAACATCTTTGAAATTCCTTGCCATCAGATCCAACCACCTTGATGGAGAGCTTCCTGCAACCATGTCCGCGTTGATAAATCTTGTTGCTCTCATCTTGTCTGGCAACAAGTTTACGGGTATCATTCCTAATATTGACAACAGGCAGTTGCCGTCTGTCAAGGTGGTAAAAGATAAAAACACAAACAGCTTCATGGGAGAATTGCCATCGGCCTTTTGTCAGTTGGCACTTTTGCAACTCTTGGATCTATCAAACAATCAGTTGTCTGGTAAGCTTCCTGGTTGCTTTTGGTACTTGAAAGATTTGCAATCCTTAGATTTATCGAGCAATGCTTTTGCTGGTGAAATTCCAACCTCAAGTTACTGTAATTCTTCACTAAGGTCCCTGCACCTGTCAGACAACAACTTTACAGGTTGCTTTCCAGGTGTGTTGAAGAACTTCAGACGCCTTGTTATTTTGGATCTCGGGAACAATAATATTTCTGGTGTAATTCCTCCATGGATAGGGCAAAGCAATCCTTTGTTGAGGATTCTCGGACTGCGATCGAACATGTTCTATGGAAATATTCCCTGGCAGCTATCACAACTCTCCCATCTCCAACTGCTTGATCTAGCTGAGAATAATTTTATAGGTTCCATACCAGAAAGTTTCGTCAACTTATCCTTCATGAGGCAGGCACCCACGATGCAGCCAGGTATAAAAATCGTCCTACAATATGCCACCTTTGGATATATATACAGTGGCACTATGGTCGTAATTTGGAAAGGACAGGATTACATTTTCCGGGGAAGAGATGCATTTGTGACAGGTATTGATCTCTCTGCCAATTCTCTTTTTGGTGCTATACCTCCGGAGTTGACAAATCTTAGAGGCATCCAGTTACTAAATATGTCAAGAAATTGTCTATCTGGTAGTATCCCGAAGGATATCGGCAGCCTAAAGTTTTTAGAATCTCTTGACCTCTCTTGGAACAAGATATCAGGTCCTATTCCTCCTAGCATATCAAACCTGATATTCCTCAGCTCCCTTAATCTCTCGAGCAATCTTCTGTCAGGAGGGATACCTACAGGGAATCAACTCCAAACATTGGATGACCCGTCAATTTATAGCAATAACCTGGGACTTTGTGGCTCTCTATTGAACATTTCATGTAAACATGGTTCAAGTCCGACAACCACATCAGATGTGGGAAAGTAACATCATGATGAACTTGAAACCATGTGGATGTACTGCTCAGTGATCGCTGGAACAATATTTGGTTTCTGGATATGGTTTGGCACATTGTTTTTCTGGAAGCCCTGGAGATGTGCTTTCTTGAGTTGCATAGATGCCATGCAACAGAAAGTTATGAGGAAGATGAAGGATATCTGAGGTATAGAAAGCTGTCCAAGTATTGAATGATACCACACCAAATGAAGATGAAGCAAGATGTAAGCGTCGTGATAATTATATCTGTTTCTGTTCCCAGTACGCTCAAGAATTACCAACGTTCCAGTGGACATATTTTGTTTCAAGGTTCTAGACAAGTTTGTGGTGTAGCTTTAGTCAGGCTAATGGTTTGTGTCTCGCTCATGTTTTTGTAAGCGTGTGTTGTAAATCTTATAATATTTCTAAAGCCTATTGTGCTTGATTTTCCTGTTGTTCAGAGTAGAAGGGCAGTTTCAGGTAGCATACATTGGAACTGCCTTCGAGCCTACCTACCCATACATTGAAACTACATTGGAGCAGTTTCAGTGAAGTGTGCGACCAGATGACGATCGAGTGAATGTGTGTGTGTTGTGGTATGCACGCTTGTGCATCTTGGCTTCTTCCCTGTAGTCACAAAAGAAAAAGTAATCCTTACATTTGCTTTGAAATAAAAAATTCTGAACTTGGAAAAACAAATTATGTTTTTACAGTGCAAAAATAAATAAGTTGGCTCTTTCCCCTTTGAATGGCGAGTAGATTTTCTCCCCGAGAGGAGGTAAGCATTACGTGCTTGATTTGTCATATGGAGGGAGAGGGAAAAGTTACAGTTCTGTACTAGTCGCAGTAGGAAATAGACAACCAATTCAACTATTTTGTGGCTGCTCTTTTTTGTTTTGTTGATTTTGCAGTTGCTGCGATGTGTTTGTGTATGGTGTATGGTATCCTCATCTTACCAAATACTACTCTCTGTATTGCACATTTGGTCTTATCAAGCAAAGCTTTTTACTGTAGTACACCCTGTCGCATGCCTTCTCTGACCGGGAGCTTGTGCACTCTTTCCAGTCATCTTCTTTTCTGAAGTCGGAATCGATTGCTCGAATAGTTCTTAGTTTGATTGTTCCTCCAGCCTGGTTAGTGTTCTGTAATTTTAAAACTGTAATCTTGTAGAGATTCGAGTTTTCATTTTTTTTGGTTTGCATTTCATGAATGCAGGCTCTGTTCTGTGCAGCCCTTGGATACTTGTGTCTTGTCGTCTCTCTTCAGAGTTAACCTGCAGACTCGGTTGTTTACCAGCATGTAAACCATCTCAGTATTTGCATCTATCGAAATTGTTGTGCTCTTGCATTACGGCTATTGTTTGGGTAACCAACCTTTTCTGTCTTCTTTTTGTGATAACTAATTCCTATATGCTTCTTCATCTCATTCTAGAAGCACAGCAGGTTTGCCGGGATACTGAAATTAGCATTTGTACCATAAAAGAGCTCCTGGATAACTAGGTGATTTGTAGATACAGAAGCTCAAATACAACGCTGTTGCTTAATTAAGAGTTATCACTTTCCTTTGCGACTTTTTGGAAGTTCCTTTCCTGTGGCCTGTGATACTACTTAGTTTGTCATTCTTTTCTAGATTATGTTACTTCGTATTTTCTGGCTTTTTTCCTGTTCTTTGATTTCGCTGCTTCTTTTGGAAACCTTTTTCATGGCTGGTAATTTGTTCTAGCAACAGTGATGTTGAACCTTTGCGGTCACTCCCATTGACCGACTTCTCTTTCGTGACACAATGGCACTGTTGAACGGAGCTTGTGTGTCCTCGGGGGAAAAAGGAGCTTCAACAGTCAGCTCCCAGATATTGACTAGCTTGTGTTACTTGGGCAATGCAGTTGGGCAGGTGACTTGGCTTTCTGTTAACGGACAGTCTCATTCACCACAACCACATATATAATTGGCCGTCGGTTTCATTCACCACCATACTGGCTAGCTTCCATTGTTGGCTGGGTCCTGTACACTGACAGATTCGGTGCTTTCTTCACAGGATGACCCCAAGTCTTCAGTCTCTGTAGACATATGCCCGTCCAGACAAGTTTGTATAATAGACTGCCAACCCACTGCTGACCCATTCTACTATTGCCAACCTATTCTGCTGACTAATGACCTCCATTTTCTTGCCAACGCAGCTGACATCTCAAGAGCAGTAAATCTTTTCTATAATAGACATGCTGGCTGTTCGACTGGAGGGGCAAACACAGAGTCTATCCAGCCACACCCTTGAGCGATGGCACCACAATACAAGCTCTCATGTTTGACAGCTTTGCATATGCTGCTATGCATGGCCACTGCAATCAGCCCGGAAGGAGAAGCACTCCTCCGGGTGGAAGTCCACTTTGCTCAATTCCACCTACCTGTCATCATGGTCGCGTGCCGAATCGACCTGTGATTGGTTCGGCATCACCTGTGACAATGCTGGCCATGTTACCACACTCGAGCTATCCTGGTTTAGCCTCAATGGCACGCTCGACGCCTTGTACTTCCCGGCATCCCGGAACATCACCACATTCGACCTCTGTGGCAACAACCTCGTCAGTACCATCCCAACAAACATATCGCTGCTGCTCACCCTGACCTACCTGGATTTGAGCGACAACTATTTTGTTGGTGCGATCCCCCATCAACTCGGCAAGCTCCCATGGATTCATTACATCGATCTGGGAAACAACTACTTGACCAACCCAGACCCTGCCAAGTTCTCGCCTTTGTCCACCGTGCAGACCTTACATCTAAATGATAACAATCTCAACGGCACTTTTCCACAGTTCATCCTGAACCGCACCAACGTTAGGTTGGAGGACCTCGACCTATCAGGTAACTTCTTCTCGGGCTCAATACCTGAGACTGCCAGATATGGTTCCAAATTTACTATTTCTTGATATGTCCTCCAACATGTTCTCCGGACTCATACCGAGTGAATTCGGTAATCTGACTAGTCTTGAGTCCTTGAACCTATCGTGGAACATGCTATCTGGAGGTTTGCCACCGTCCTTTCCAATGATGGGCCAAATGCTAAACTTTGATGTTGAGAACAACCACCTCAGTGGCAGCATCCCGCTAGAATTGGTTTCAAACTGGACTGAACTTGGCTTTTTCAGTATTGCAAACAACTCCTTCACCGGAAGCATTCCACTGGAGATCAGCAGATGGGAGTCCCTGCAGTACCTCCTCCTTTCTGGCAACTGCTTCAACAGCTCAATCCCCGCAGAGCTAGGATCTTCCCTACGGGTGCTCGACTTGTCCAATAACTATCTTACAGGCATGATACCATCGGGGTTTGGTAAATTATCATTCTTATTACAATTCCTTGACCTTAGCAGCAACCACTTGGAGGGAGAGATTCCAGCGAGCTTGTCGCTCCTATCTGTCAACTACATATTCTTGTCCAGTAACAGGTTGACAGGTGTCATCAGCAAGGATTTCTGTAAGCAACGTCATCTACAGTTCTTGGACCTATCAAACAATCTCCTGTCTGGAATGCTCCCTGGTTGCTTATGGAACCTGCCTAATCTTACATACATGGATTTGTCAAGCAATGCCTTTGTTGGAGAAGTCACAACCTTGACGAATGATGCTTCTCCATTAGAATCAGTACATTTGTCCAACAACAGCTTCTCTGGATATTTTCCGTCTCTTATAAAGAACTTGGAAAGCTTAGTAATTTTGGATCTTGGAGACAATATGTTTTCTGGCACAATTCCTTCATGGATAGGAGCTAGCCTCTCTATGCTAAGAATTCTCCAACTACGGTCAAATATGTTTCATGGAAGTATTCCTTGGGAGGTATCACAACTCTCTCATCTCCAGTTGCTTGACCTAGCTGAAAACAATCTTATAGGTTCTATTCCAGTAAGTTTCGCAAACTTTACTTACATGGTAGAGACAACACCAGAAATGGATGTAAGTGCTATCCTTGCAACTTGCAAGCTTTGAAACGTTTGGGATATGCCTTATATGTACACTGGTACACATTATTCATATGATGGTCAGATGGACACAATCTGGAAGGGACGTGATTATACTTTCCATAAGACAATTACGCTTATGACTGGTATTGATCTGTCAAGCAACTCCCTTTCAGGTGAGATTCCTGCTCAGTTAGTAAATCATCAAGCCCTGCGGTTCCTGAACCTATCAAGAAATAATTTATCCGGTGGTATCCCAAAAAACATTGGCAGTTTGAAAAATGTGGAGTCTCTTGACCTCTACTGGAATAAACTCTTGGGCCGTATTCCTCCAAGCATATCAGATTTGTTGTGCCTAAGCTTGCTCAATATGTCCAACAATCTACTATCAGGAGAGATACCTACAGGCAATCAGCTCCAAACACTCAATGACCCGTCAATATACAGCAACAACCTGGGACTTTGTGGTCTCCCCCTGAGCACTCCATGTAAGCATGATTCGGTAGCACTTTGCAAAAAGGATCCTCAGATACACGCTCTTCTCTCCCGCGACTGCGTCGCCCCCGCGAGTGGCCGGCCGCGCCCAACCTCCTCCCCCGCACGCCTCCCCCTCCCCCTTCCTCCCCGCCGCCGTCGCCGGGGCCCGCTGCGGGCCTGGCCCGGGCGACGTTGGTGGCGCGCTCCCCTGGCCTTTCCCCTCTTGGGTGTCCGCCGGCGCGGGACAGGGAGACCCTGGGCGGTGTCTCTAGGCGGTGGCGGTCCAGCGCGACGGCGGGGGTTCCTGGCGCGAGCGGGGGCGGGCTTCTGGACGGACGCGGCACCGCGGTCTGGTGGCGCCCGCTCAGCCTAGATTTGGGCCCTTTGGGCCCCATCTGGGCCTAGGCGGGCCGGCGGTGGGGTGGGTCTGCTTCGTGGCTTCCGGGAGGCGGGGGAGAGGTGATGAGCGGCAGGGTGCTGGCGGCACCATCGCCGGCTTGCTGCAGCGTGGCGGCAGGGCTTAGTGGGCCCGTTTCGGGCCTGGCCGGGCCAGGGGTGGCCTGGCATGCCCTGCTGACGCGTCTGGACGGCTACCGCGACGGTGTCGGAGGTTCTGGCCTCCTGCACGACGGTGGTGGAGGTGGTTCCCTCCCGTTCGGCTTCAGTGCTGCTTCTCCCTCTGCGGGGCACTTCTCTCCGGTCCTCTTGGCCTCGTGTTGGTGTTCGCAGTGAAGCGGCGTGGGTGGCGGCGCAACCACGATGGCGCATGGTGGTGGGCGGCGGTCTGGCTGGTCGGCTCCGGTCCGTTGGGCGATGGGGTTGGAGTGCGGGAGAAATCCTTGCCGGTTCTTCGGCTCCGATGCGGTGACACCTGCGGGTGCCACCATTCCTTCCTGGAGGGTGTCGGCGATATCCATCCCCACCCCCCTTCTCGTGCTGGGGAAACCCTAGGACATGTCTGGGCAGCAGCGTCGCCGGCGTCGCATTCCTTCTTGGAGGTGCTGCTTGGTACGCGGCGGTTCGAAGCCTCGGGTTGTGGTGGTTTGTTTCTGGAGGGCGTAGCGGTGACGGGTCATCCGCGCTTTGTTGAGCTGCCGTTGTTGGCATTTGTTTCTTTTTTTTTGGGCTTGATGTGCTGTTCGCCACAGCGATCCTTGTATCGGTGTTGGTTGCTTTGGAATACAAAGCGGGGGGAAACCCTTTTTCGGTAAGCATGATTCAAGTTCTGCAACAGTGCTGGATCAGCCAAATGAACATGACCATGAACTTGAAACTTTGTGGCTGTACTACTCAGTGATTGCTGGAACTGTCTTTGGTTTCTGGATATGGTTTGGAACATTGTTTTTCTGGAACATCTGGAGGATTACGTTCTTCAATTGCATCGATACCATGCAGCAGACTGTTATGCAAAAGATGGTGTCTACCTGGCAGTATGACACTCTGTTTCCCGCTTTTAGGCGTTCATGAAGGATTTATCACGACCTCGGTTGTGACTCCATAGACAAAAATAGAATTTCTTTTCCAACTTTTACTTTATATATGCAACGGATATAGATGTATTGTTCATGGCTGTTCTATTTGTTCTCTGTAACCAACAAACAATTCTCTGTTCTGGTGTGAACAAAATTGACCTTTTATAGTTTTGTAACAATATGGGAGAGACCAATTTGGTACATATTTGTATTAGGTTCTGATTCTCTCAATTATGTGAGTTGTAGTTATGTACGATAGTGTCAAAAAATGTCTTATCTTTTGATACAGAGGGGGTACGATTCATGGTTGCCGTTTGTAGTTTTTTTGAGCTTTGCTTTGGTCGGTTTTTTGATTCTGTGAAGAGAGAAGTGCATATTTCAACCCTGAACTTTTGGACTAGTCTAATTTACAACCCCGAACTCCAATACCGTCTAAACTACAACCCCCAACTCTTAAAACCGGTCAGTATTCAACCCTCCCCTCTTTGTTGACCGGTTTTGACCAGTCAACAGGTCCAGTCAGCATGTCACATCAGCAAAAAATGCAAAATTTCCAAGGAAACAACCTGTAAAATCAAAGAAAATACAGGAAAAGAAATAAGAAATCCAATTTCCGAAAAACACGGAAAATAAAAAAACGAATTTCCAAAAAAAACCCAAAAATTCAAATTCCAGAAAAAAAAATATTTGCAGAAAAAAATCATTTTTTATTTTCCCTAGCTTTTTTCGTGAACAATTTTTTCGGAATTTTGCTTTTTTATATTTTTTTCCTGATCTTACAGATTTTTATTTACTTTTTCTTGAAATTTTGAAAAAAAAATCTCACGTGGCATGCTGATTGGACCCGTTGACTAGTCAAAACTAGTCACCCCAGGTCAAAACCGGTCAACAGAGAGGGGAGGGTTGAATCCTGCCCGGTTTTGAGACTTGGGGGTTGTAATTTAGATGGTATTAAAGTTCGGGGTTGTAAATTAAATTAGGGCAAGAGTTCAGGGTTGAAATATGCACTTCTCTCTTTTGTGAATTGTGTGAATTGAACTGTATGAATTATTTGTGTAACTGGATAACAGTGTGTGTGTGTGTGTTGCATATAAATAGTGCATTTTCATCCATCGCGGAGTTTTGGAGGTTCCTGTTAACCATGTCATGTACATGTGCACCGTGCCAATGTGCATCGCACCGCACCACCATATCATGTAGGGCATATCTTCGGTTGGAGTTGTTTTGATATAGATTAGATTGGTAGGTTGGTAGTAGTATTCTCTCTTATCTCCACCTTGTTGTAACCAACTCTATCTCTTGTTCTTCAAGTCTAAATCTCTATAACAACTCATGTATGCGCTGTATCAACGAAGTAAGACGTTTCCGCCATTGCACATGGTAATCAGAGCCCTTCCTCTCAATCTAGTGCATAGCCATGTCTTCATCCGGCGCCTCCCCTAGCCTCAACGGCCAGGTCACCGAGAAGCTCAACCGCACGAATTACGTGCTCTGGCGCACGCAGGTCACACCCCACCTGCGGGGCGCCGGTGTCTTCGGCTACGTTGAGGACACCTCGCCGGAACCGGCCAGACTCCACGTCACCAAGGACAAAGACAGCAAGGAGACTTCTGCGCCCAACCCTCTCCACCCACTTTGGGCCAGGGAGGACCAACAAGTGCTCGGCTATTTGCTGAGTACTCTCTTCAAGGAGGTCCCGGGCGCGGTCACCGCGATCACCACGGCGCGTGAACTTTGGGTGGCACTGGGGGGCATGTTCTCGTCCCACTCCCTCAGCCGCGTCAACAACATCCGAACTGCGCTCATCAATGCGCAGAAGGGCAACCGGTCGGTCGCCTCCTACTTCGCCTCCCTGCGCGGCCTCGCTGATGAACTCGCCGCCGCCGGAAAACCCATCCAGGACGACGAGTTGATCTCGTACATCCTCCATGGGCTCGACATCGACTACCAGCCGCTCGTCTCCGCCCTCGACACCCGCGTCACGCCCGTCACCCTTGATGAGCTCTATGCCATGCTGAGTAACTTCGATCAGCGCATGGCCCAATTTCATGGCTCCTCCGGCGGCTTCAAGTCCTCGGCCAACGCTGCATCTCGCGGTCATGGTGGTGGCCCTCGCTCACGTGGCTCTCCCCGCAACAAAGGGCGGCCCGAAGGCACCAACAACGATGGTTGTTGGGGATATTACTACTGGGCGTAAACCGGCCAGGACAAGCCGGGTTAACTTCATCAGTAGTTGAAGTGTGATAAAAGCCCATGAGGGCAGATGAGGGCTAAAGGCCCATAATCGGTTTAAGGCCTATAGCTATAAACGACGTCGGTATGTAACTTGTGTTATAAGTTAGGAATAGTGGAGACCGAACCGGACGCATCTATGAGCCGGTATCGGGACTCTGTAAACCGACGGGCGTCCCCATGTATATAAGGGGACGACCCGGCGGCGGTTCAAGGACAGACAACAACTCGAGACATAGGCGAAGCTTATTTGCTCCCTAGTTGTCGAAACACCCATCAATTTCATCACAACTAGACGTAGGCTTTTACCTTCATTGAAGGGGCCGAACTAGTATAAACTCTCTTGCGTCCTTGTGTCCGCTTTAACCCCTTCAAGCTAACCCGTAGCGATGGCCCCACGACTAAGTCCTTTCTCTAGGACATCTGCCGTGACAAAACCACGACAGTTGGCGCCCACCGTGGGGCTATCGCACGATGGTTTCCGGTTCTTGGAGGGCCGCTTTGAAGGACTCGAGGGCTACACTGTAGGCCGGATGACTAAGAGTCATCGCGGCAAACTCTACATCGACGATGCAGGCTGGGGCCCCGAGGCCGGCTCAATTGAGTACGGGTACCGGGTCCCCATTGGTAGCATTCACATTTTCATTGGCAAGATCGGTGAACCGGGCCCTGAGCCGGACATCTGCATCGACCTCGTCGAGACGGCTCAGCGTACGCGATCCTCCCGGGTTAAACCGGCCATGAAGCGTGCCTTCGTGGGAATGATCCATGGAGGGAGTTATGAGGATGGATCGGAGCTTCGCGGGGCGACTGCCGTTCGTTCCTGTAACACCCTCGATGCGACTATAGCTCCCACGTGTCGAGGCACGACTTAGAGACATAATCGCATTGAAGGCATATGTCGCAAGTTAGGCAATCTTCACAACATCCCATGTAATATAAATCATAAAGGGGAGATAACATAGTTGGCTTACACTCGCCACGTCAATCAAGTACATAAATAACATTACATCATCCAAACACTCATGGCCCGACTACGGCGCCAAAATAAAAGATAACCCAACATGCGACACGGTCCCAATCACCCCCAACTGGGCACCACTACTGATCATCGGGAAAGGAAACATAGTAACGTTGAGAGTCTTCGTCGAACTCCCACTTGAGCTCATACGCGTCTCCTGGAGCGGAATCATCAGGCCCTGCATCTGGTGTAATAGTAATCTGTGAGCCACAGGGACTCAGCAATCTCGCACCCTCGCGATCAAGACTATTTAAGCTTATAGGTAGGGCAAGGTAAATATATGTGGAGCTGCAGCAAGCGACTAGCAAATAGGGTGACTAACTTATTCGCAAAAGAGAGCGAGAAGAGGAGGCAAAGCGCGAGCGAGAAAAACTAGAGAGCAACCCGCGCAAACATTACTCCAACACCGTGTCCACTTCCCGGACTCCGCCGAGAAGAGGCCATCACAGTAACACACTCAGTTGATTCATTTTAATTAATTAAGGTTCAAGTTATCTACAACCGAACATTAACAAATTCCCATCTGCCCATAACCGCGGGCACGGCTTTCGAAAGTTCAATCCCTGCAGGGGAGTCCCAACTTAGCCCATGACAAGCTCTCACGGTCAACGAAGGAATAGACCTCCTCCCAAGACGTTTCGATCAGACTCGGTATCTCGGTAATTCAAGACACTTCAACAGGTTAAAACAAGACCAGCAACACCGCCCGAATGTGCCGACAAATCCCGATAGGAGCTGCACATATCTCTTTCTCAGGGCACACTCAGATTGTCCAAACTTCCGGTAGGCCAGCCCAGAGTTGCCCCTGGTAGCCACCGGCGGCTGACAGTTTGGACCAACACTCAGAGGAGCACTGGCCCGGGGGGGGGGGGTTAAAATAATGATGACCCTTGAGTCTGCAGAACCCAAGGGAAAGAAAAGGCTAGGTGGCAAATGGTAAAACCAATGTTGGGCATTGCTGGAAAAGCTTTAATCAAGGCGAAATATCAAGGGGTTCCCATTATAACCCAACCGCGTAAGGAACGCAAAATCCGGGAACATAACACCGATATGACGGAAACTAGGGCGGCAAGAGTGGAACAAAACACTAGGCGAGAGGTCGAGCCTTCCACCCTTTACCAAGTATATAGATGCATTAAGATAACAAGATAATATAATGATATCCCAACAAGTAAATAAAAGATGTTCCAACAAGGAACGGCCTCCAATCTTCACCTGCAACTAGCAACGCTATAAGAGGGGCTGAGCAAAGCGGTAACATAGCCAATCAACGGTTTGCTAGGACATGGTGGGTTGGAGGTTTGACATGGCAATTTGGGAGGCTTGCAAGCAAGTGGTAGGCATCATAGCAATGGCATTGCAAAAGAGCGAGCAAACTAGCATAGCAAAGATAGTAGTGATTTCGAGGGTATGATCATCTTGCCTGCACAGTTGTCAGAGTTGACTGGATCCTCGAAAGCAAACTCAATGGGCTCCTCGTTAGCGAACTCATCTCCCGGCTCTACCCAAACAAGACAAACAAGCAACAAGGATACAATCAACCACATGCACTCAAACAACGCAATGCAAAGATGGTATGCTATGCGGGATGCGATGCGGGATACGAAACACAAGATATGACAGGAAATGCATGAACCCGACCTCAACTTGGAAAACCAAGTGTGCCACTGGAAAGATGAGATGAAATCGCTTGAAAATGATATAAAGAACACCGGAATCGGAGTTACGGTTTGGAAATGGCAAGCGATTCAAAAATGACACCGGTGTGCGATTTACAGCAAGTAGGCATCTAAATGCAATGAAATGAACATGCCACCGCACCCAAACATGACAACAAAATACATGGCAGGGATGCAGACAAGATGCTTAACAAAAGTCTGGCACTGAGCTACGGCCAATTCATCCATTAACAGGTTCAAACAAGCATGGCAAAAATGCATATGACAAACCGATCTCAGACTTAGTGAAATTAACACTTATGTGGAATTTCAGATCAGGTAGCCCTCTTCGGAGCAGCAAAACTACATGCTACAGGATCTGAACATGGCAAAGTAAAGCATGGCACAGAGCTACTCAAATAGCTTAACAAAATTTCCTTAGTGACCTTGAGCCAAAAGGGATCAGAAAATACAATTGCAAGCATGTGAACATATCAAAAACATAATCAGTTTCAGACTTAGTGAAAAACTGACACATGCTGAAATATAACTCAAGTAGGCATGTTTACGAGCTCGATGCACTCACTACGGTGCAAGTCATGGCAAGACAAGCATACCTCCATCAAGAAGGCACACAATGCAAGCTAGACATGGCAAGAACAATAGCATAGCATGCACGGATCAACTACAACATCACCGGCAAAATTGCAAACAAGTTGACAATCTGCCCAGATTCACAAAGTAGCAAAAGTAGAGCTCGATTGACTCAATGTAGGGTGCTCCATAAATGCAAACAAAGACATGGATGGATAGAGCACTACAATATTAACAAAACATCCTTACTGATCATCCTCAAAAGAGGCACGGATCACTAGGAAACAACATGAACATATGACATCATGAGCTAAACAGATCAAAGACAGTGAAATTACTAAGTCCCTGAAAACAGATTTACCAAGTGCACCACTTTGCAAGCTTGCACTAGTCACCACACACATCACAAAAATACATGGGTTGCACCTCTGAAAATATGACAAAACCCTTAACAAAACTCATGTAGAGCATCAGGGCATAGCAAGCACACATTAATCATAGTAAAAATGACAAAAAGCTAAACGGAGTAGCAGATCTGACAATTATCTCAAGTAGCCTTCTTCTAACAGCATTTCGGGCATCAAGATGAACTCAAATAAAAATGATGCAATGGAATGAAATGATGTAATCTCTGAGATGAACATTTTGATATGCTATATGCATGAATCGGAGCTACGGATGCAAAGTTACGGAGCCGTGAACCTGAGCATATGGACTGAAAATATCAGGGACTTGGAAAAAAATAACCTCCCAGATCTGGATCTAGGGTTTCACGGCATGCAACCCGAGGCGGCCGGATCTCCGCCGGAGTTCGTCGCGGGAGGTGACCGGAGCGGGAGGAGGAGGCCGGGACAGCGGAGAGGAGGCGAGGCCGAGGCGC
>NC_041390.1:112858656-112874670 GCF_002162155.2 Triticum dicoccoides
CCCTTCCAGTGGCCGCGGGCGGTGGCGCGGCGTGTCCGGCACCGGCGGACAATGTCCGGCGCGCGCGAGGGGTGGATTTAGGGTTTGGGGGAGAGGGGATCCGGGATATTTCGAGAGGGACCTATTTATAGGCATAGAGGGAGCTAGGAGAGTCCAAATGAGGTGCGGTTTTCGGCCACGCGATCGTGATCGAACGCTCTAGATGATGAAGCAGAGTTAGGTGGGTTTTGGGCCAATTGGAGGGGTGTTGGGCTGCAACACACACGAGGCCTTTTCGGTCATCGGTTAACCGTTGGAGTATCAAACGAAGTCCAAATGATACGAAACTTGACAGGCGGTCTACCGGTAGTAAACCAAGGCCGCTTGGCAAGTCTCGGTCCAATCCGGAAATGTTTAATCCCCACACATGAAAGAAAGCTAGAAATGACCACTGGAGGAGAACAAAGCGCCGGAATGCAAAACGGACAACGGGGAAAAAGCTCAAATGCATGAGACGAACACATACGCAAATGCAATGCACATGATGACATGATATGAGATGCATGACAACGATAACAACACACAGAGACAAAGACCCGAACCCGAGGAAATAAAATAACTTAACACCGGAAACGGCAAGAGTTGAAGTACAAATTGGGAAAGTTACATCCGGGGTGTTACAGTTCCGGTGACGAATCTTCGACCGGAGAAACCGAATCTCTTTATCAGCTACAAGATGGCCGGATTGAGAGCTGTTCCGATGGCGACAGTATTCTAGACCCCTCTGATCTTCCTAACCGGGTTGGAATATTCATGACCGGAACACAACCATCGCTTCACTCTTCGACAGCCGCGGTAACGATCTCCGGTTCAGCAGCGACAACGGTTGCCGGGGCGGGAGGCCCTGTGCGCCCACCGGCTCAGGTTCTATCAGAATTATTTGATGCGTTGGCTGTGCTTATGGCAGAAGTCAATCCGCCAGATCAGGACGCTCATAACACGGAGATTGCAAAGGTAAAGGAACAAATCACCCAGGCCAAAACGGATCTGGCGGCTGAGGACACTAGGATGGCCGCAGAGCGGGCCGCTTTAGACGCACAGGCCTACAGGCTTATGTTGGATCAGAGCGCGTCACATGAAGTCATGAGGAGGAAGCACCGGTCCCGCTTACCTCCGGTTTTCGAGGCCAGAGACCTTTTAAACACTCCAGGACCAAGAGCCAGTAATCCGCTGGAGGGGAACCGGGCAGAAGCCCCTGGGACCGATGCACCGGTTCAGCCCCGTCAGATGGACCCGCCTCGTCAAAACACCGTTATACCTCGGGATGCTTTAACACCTCCGGGTCACTACTCCAACCCAATGGACAATCTTGTTGCCGCTGCTGCATGACTGGAGGCCATTCCAGTTGAAGGTGACTCGCCGCAAGCAGTAGAGACGCGACGGGTCAAGGAACTTCTGAGGACAGCTTTGGCCCAACAGGAGGCGTACTCGTACAACCGCGACCGAATCCACTCGACCCCCTGTCCAAGCCGGAGCTATAGCAGACATATGGATGAACCAGCAGTGTCGAGTAATGAACGACGTGGAGCACCCCGTGGTAACAACCCGACGGGTGGTGCTGATGACGCTCAGGAAGTGGTGAACCAGGCCCGAGCGCGTTGGGAGGCCGAGTTAGCCGCACAGCATCAGGCTCAGCAGCTCACGCCGGTTCGTCCAACCATTTTGATCGAACCTGGTGTTACTTCTAGTTCTTTGGGGGTGCCTTGCCTCGTCCCCGCTTTACGCAACGTGCGCTTGCCCAAGGATTTCAAAGGCCCACGCAAGGTACCAAATTATACGGCGGATCAACCACCAGAGACATGGGTAGAGAGCTATGAGATGGCCATGGAGATGCTTGATGTGGATGACATGGCGTGTGCGAAATACTTCACCATGATGCTTGAAGGAACGGCCCATACTTGGTTAAAAAGCTTGCCCGCTAATTCTATCAGTTCATGGGCCCAATTATGAGCCCGGTTTATCAACAATTTCAAGGATACCTGTAAACAGCCTATGTCGATAGTGGACTTAGCTGCATGCGTCCAGGAGGAAGGAGAGTCAACGACTCATTGGGTGCGCCGGGTTTCACAAGTGTTGCACTCCTCAGACCGCATCAACGCTGACACCGCAGTATTAACCCTAGAAGGCAACTGCCGGTTTGGGCCCCTGAAGTTGAAATTGGGACGGATGAAACGTCATTGCACCGACATGGGGACCCTCATGGCCGCTTTGGTAAAATATGCTGATTCTGATAGTACCAAGGATCCCAAATCTGATGATGACAAGAAAGGGAAGGGGAAGAAGAACATTAGCTCCAAAGGTCAGCAGCATCACTGGGTAGGCAATGGCGGAGGAGGCAAGCGTAAAGCGGATGGCAACATGGATTTTGTGGCTAATACCAACGCACAGGACAATGGCCAGCGGTGCAAGGGTAGGCCGAAAAATCATAGTGGAGCACCCAACCCCAACCCAAACCGCCTGAACTATCTGCTAAGCCAGCCCTGTCCAAGACATGGGACAAAGGAGGAGCCAGCAAACCACCTTTGGAAGGATTGCTTTATTCTGTAGGAGTTCAAAAATTCTAATAATTTCCGGTATGATCACGGATCTGGCGGTGGCTCAGGGTCCGGGCCGGGTTACGGTGGAGGAAGTTCCGGTTCAGGATTTAATGGTAATCCAAGCGGACATAATGGTCAAAATAGTCAGAACAACCAGGGTGGTTACAACCAACAGCAGCAACAGTCAGGTTACCAAAGCAACCCAAAGCAGTTGAGTAATGGGCAGTACCATGTCTTTACCACTAGCTTGGACAAGCGAGACCGGAAGGTTCAGAGGCGGGCAGTCAACTCTATTGAACCGGCCACACCCCGTTATCTACGTTGGTCTGAACAGCCAATCATATGGAGCAGAGAGGATCACCCACTCCAGGTCGATAATCTGGGTCAGTTGGCTCTGGTGGTGGCGCCTCAGGTGGGAGGTTATAAGTTCACCAAGGTGCTCATGGATGGAGGGAGCAGCATTAACATCCTATACTATGAGACCTTCCATCGTATGGGACTAACATATAAGAATCTTAAACCATCCAATACAGTATTCCATGGTGTAGTGCCTAGCAGATCAGCATATCCCGTTGGTAAGATAGCTCTTGAAGTGGCCTTTGGGGATGATCATGATTCCAGGTCGGAAACATTAACGTTTGAAGTGGTAAAAATCCAAAGTCCATATCATGCCCTGTTTGGGCGTCCGGCATACGCCAAATTTATGGCTCGGCCCTGTTATGTGTATTTGCAGCTCAAGATGCCGGGTCACAAGGGGATAATAATGGTTCACGGAAGCCGCAAAATCGCTTTGGAATGCGAGGAAGGAGATGCGGCTTATGCAGAGTCGGTTTATGCCACCGAGGAGTTGAAGTACTATAAAGACAATGTTGATCCGGCGGACATGACTCCGTTGAAGAAGCCAACTACGGAGCATGATCCGAACCTGAAGTTCAAATCGGCAGCAGAAACTAAGCTTGTTGACTTCGTACCTGGCGATTCGTCCAAACAGTTCAGCATTAGTGCCAACTTGGATCCGAAATAGGAAAGCGCGCTCATCGAGTTCATCCGTGAGAATCGGGACATTTTTGCATGGAAGCCCTCTGACATGCCAGGTGTACCGATGGAACTCGCTGAGCACACACTTAATGTGGATCCTAAATACAAACCGGTGAAACAGTTCCTCCGCCGGTTTAACGAAGAAAGACGCAAGGCGATTGGAGAAGAGGTAGCCAGGCTCTTAGCAGCTGGTTTTATTGTTGAAGTTTTTCACCCTGAGTGGCTTGCCAATCCGGTGCTGGTCCTTAAGAAAAACGGCACCTGGCGTATGTGTGTGGATTACAAGATCTTAATAAAGCTTGTCCAGCAGATCCTTTTGCCCTCCCCCGTATTGATCAAATCATTGATGCTACGGCGGGTTGTGAGCGTTTAAGTTTTTTGGATGCATATTCTGGCTATCATCAGATCAAAATGGCAGTTAAGGACCAGGAGAAGACGGCATTCATAACTCCCTTTGGAGCCTTCTGCTATGTGTCTATGCCCTTTGGGCTCAAAAGTACCCAGGCAACTTATCAACGGTGTGTACAAAATTGTCTTCACAAGCAGATTGGTCGTAATGTACATGCTTACGTGGATGATATCATGGTTAAATCCAGGGAGAAGGAGACTCTGGTTGATGATTTGAAGGAAATCTTTGATAATCTAAGGACGTACAAGATGATGCTTAATCCGGACAAGTGTGTCTTTGGTCCCTTTGTATCAGATGTTAAAGAAGATGGATCAGTTCGTCTGGAGTTCTGCTGCTGATGAAGCATTTGAGGACTTAAAGCGGCAATTAGCCAATCCGCCTGTGCTCGCCGCTCCCATTGACAAGGAGCCGTTACTGCTATACGTTGCTGCTAATGCTTGTGTGGTCAGCGTGGCTATTGTGGTGGAACGAAAGGAGGCAGGTAAGGAGCATCCGGTTCAACGTCCGGTCTATTATATCAGCGAGGTACTCATTGAGTCCAATCAAAGGTATCCGCATTGGCAGAAGCTGGTGTACAGAGTTTTTATGGCAAGCCAGAAGCTTAAGCAATACTTCCAAGGGCACCCAATTACGGTGGTCAGTTCTGCTCCTTTGGGAGATATCATCCAGAACCGGGAAGCAACTGGCCGGATTGCAAAGTGGGCTATAGAGCTGGGGCCGTACGGTTTGAAATATGTGCCTCGGACAGCGATTAAGTCTCAGGCACTTGTTGATTTCATCAATGATTGGACGGAAATGCAAGCAGCTGAAGAAAAACCGGATCATACGTATTGGACCATCCATTTTGACGGATCCAGGCAGTTGGAAGGCTCGGGGGCTGGAGTCATATTAACTTCCCCACGAGGTGATAAGTTTTGTTATGTTCTCCGTTTAATGTTCCCTTGTACTAACAATGCAGCTGAGTATGAAGCCTTGCTCCATGGTCTTCAGATGGCTAAGAAGATGAATCTAAGTCGAGTTAAGTGCTTTGGTGATTCGGACCTTGTGGCTCAGCAAGTGTCTGGCACTTGGGACTCCAAGGACCCACTCATGGCAGCATATCGTCGTGAGGTGGATATTGTTGCAGGTTATTTCAGAGGCTATCAAGTGGACCACGTGGACCGGCGGAAAAATGAAGCGACGGACGCTTTAAGCCGGCTGGGCTCTCAGCGCAAACCAGTCCCACCCAATGTTTTTCTGGATGTGCTGTACAACCCGTCGGTGAAGATCCCTGGTGAAGAGGATTTGGCCATTCCTGATCCGGAGGCTCAATTGGTGGCAGTTCTTCATGTTATTCCGGATTGGATGCTTCCTTATCTGGCATACAAGAACCGGGGCGAGTTGCCAGAAGATGAGATTCTGGCCCGACAGATAATCCGGCGATCCAAGTCCATAGCTGTCATCAACGGTGAGTTGCATCATTGTAGTGTATCAGGAGCTTTTCAACGTTGCGTGTCTCCTGAAGAAGGCCGTGAAATTTTGCGTGAGATCCACGAAGGAGATTGTGGTCACCATGCCGGTTCAAAGTCTCTGGTGGCTAAAGCGTTTTGCCATGGTTTCTATTGGTTAACTGCTCATGCTGATGCGAAGGATCTGGTCAGACGATGTGATGGTTGCCAAAGGTTTTCAAGACGTGCTCATGTACCGGCTCAAGAATTGAGGATGATTCCAATTACTTGGCCGTTTGCGACTTGGGGGCTGGATATGGTTGGGCCTTTCAAAAGGTCCAAAGATAAGAAGACCCACCTCCTGGTGGCGGTGGACAAGTTTACAAAGTGGGTGGAGGCAGAACCTGTTAGCAAGTGTGATGCGGCCATGGCGATTCAGTTCATCAAAAAGGTGATTTTCCGGTTTGGCTTTCTGCACAGTATTATCACAGATAATGGTGCCAATTTATCCAAAGGTGCTATGAAGGAGTTCTGCGAACGGGAGCACATCCGGCTCGACGTTTCATCAGTGGCACATCCACAGTCCAATGGTCAATCAGAAAGAGCTAATCAAGAGATCTTGAAAGGCATCAAGCCCCGGCTCATGGTTCCTTTACAGAGAACGCCGGGTTGTTGGGTAGAAGAATTACCATCTGTGTTATGGATCATCAATACAACACCCAACAGATCAACATGATACACACCGTTCTTCATGGTTTATGGAGCGGGGGCGGTTCTCCCCAGCGATATCCGTCATGACTCACCTCGTGTCACGGCTTATGTTGAAGCGGACAACGAGACAGCACAGCAAGATGCTTTGGACCGGTTGGATGAAGAGCGTGACATCGCAGCCGCCCGGTCGGCGATTTACCAGCAGGATCTTCGTCGTTATCACAGTCGCCGAGTCAGAACCAGAGCCTTCCAGGAAGGAGATTTGGTGCTTCGGCTCATCCAAGATCAGACTGATATGCATAAGCTATCCTCACCTTGGGAGGGGCCTTTCGTGGTCAGCAAGAATCTGCACAACGGGTTGTACTATCTGATCGATATTCGAGAGCATAAGGACTCACGTACATCAGAGGAAGAGACTAACAGGCCGTGGAATATAGCTCATCTTCGGCCTTACTATACCTGAGCCATTGGCTATACTTATGTACATACAATGTATATATTATGATTAAGTATAATAAACCGGAACCTCAGCTAAAGCGGGGTATCTGTTCTTTTACATCATGTGAGGTTACACGGAGTTGCTATAAAGCGGCCTCCGGTTTACCCCTTGAGTTCGCTTTGCTAAAAGCATCGTGTTATATCACTTGGAGGATTGGTCGTGTCCGAACCAATACCATGCCTCTTGATAGGCGAAAGCCACCAGATCACTTGGGGACTTGGTCATGTCTGAACCAGTCATGCCTCTTGATCGGCCTAAGGCCACAGAATCACTTGTGGGCTTGGTCGAACCCGAACCATGACCACGCCATTTGGTCGGCATAAATGCCACAAGAATCACTTGGGGACCTGGCTAACTAGAACCATAGTTACACCTAACGGGAGCTTGGTCGTGTTTGGCCATGGTTACGCCATTTGATCAGCTTAAATAAATCTTTTTTGGCAAACGTTTTTTTTTGTTGCTTTTGCTTCATACTTTTCTTTGAAGGGGGGCTTTTGCTTTTTATTGTGTTCTTTAAACCGACAAAGTTTTTTAACCAATCAATTGACGGAACACAGTTCACGTCAATCCGGAGATTATTTGTCCGGTTTGATCCTTGTTGTTAACATCCTCTTATGGACTAACACGGTGTTCATTATAACCCAGCACGGTTTACATGGTAACCAGTGTCATATACATATACAGTAGTTGTGATTTCCTCCAACAGTGTGGGTTTGCAAAAGCTCCGCTTCAAGGTTGGCCAAGCCAACTTCACACTCAATGGTGGCAGGTATTATGTATCTCAATTTTTTTTGATCATATACTTAAAAATTTGTTTTGGATGTTTTGACTTTATATATACAAACATCATATTCCGCCTGACGGTACAACCGCGGTGGCACTTAACGAATTTCTTATTTCAGAAAGTATTTTGGAAAGTTCATTACCACAGGAAGAACAAGTTATGCGCGAAGGCATATCAACATCAAAGGTATCAGCTAGCCTATTACAAGGCAACATGGTGCCCATAATAACATAATTGTTTTGCACAAAGGAGAGACAATTTTAAAACCGGCTTCCGGTTTAAGCTTGGCCACCAGCCTGGCCTGATGGTTGTGGGTCATCCTGCGCCGCTTCAGCTTCCGTTTCTCTACCCAGTGGCTGAAAATCCATAGTTGTCCAGTCGATTCCCATCAATGCTTGAAAAATAGCTTCGTCACGGATTAGCGAAGACGGGTCAATATCGGGAGCGTAAGTATGCTTACGGATTGGAGGGATCAGGTTTTCCGATTCATGGATTGGTGCAGCTATTCGCTTGTTCTGGCTGTCATATTGGGCTTGATAATGAGACAAATCTGCTTCCTCAGCCAGTTGACAAGCTAACGGACATACCTCCCGGTTTATGGCTCGCAGATCCGCTTCACCAAATTCTGACCCGTCTTCCTTCAAACTGGGATAACCTTGAGCCGCTTCAATAGGATCAAAATCCGGCACCCAGGATTTTGCCCGGATTAAAGCATTGATTGCACCGGTTCGAGCAGCAGATTTCTTCAGCTCTTCAACCCGGGCAGGAAGCACTGACAGTTTCATCAAAGTATCTTGAATTAAAGTGGGCGCCGGTTTGTTATGAGACGCGGTACAGATGATCCGCTGGGCACCAGTATACAATTGTTCAACCAAGGTATATGCGGCTTTCAATTTCTTCCGCACATCTGACCCCAAGTGACCAATGCGTGTCCCTGAAATACCATAAAAGGTTAATAAACCGGCGACTCTGTAAGAAGGCAGACCAATTCAGAAGGCAAGCTGGCTTACCAAAGATAGCAGTGGTCATGGCATGAACGTGCCGCTTTATGATGGTCAGTTCATCCGTCACTGGTTTCAGTGCAGCCTCGGCATCCTCTGCTCGTTTGATCAAAGCGGACTTTTCAGTGGCCCAATCCGCCCGTTTCTTCTTGAAGTTCTCCTTAAGTTGTTCCATGGCGCTTAAGGCACTGGCCAATTCCTCTTTTGCCTTGGAGGTTTCAGCCTGTTGGGTTTTCAGGTTTTCTCGCAGATCGATGACTTGGCTTTCTTTCGCCTTCAGCTCTGCCTGCAGGCATACAGATATATGTTTCAACAGATCGGTAGAAGGATTCAAGTACCAACCACATAACAAGTTATGCGCTTAGCACTTGGGGGCTAATGCATATTCGATCTTCATCTTTCAATTGTTTACAAAGTCCCAAGCTCAATACAAGTATTCAACTTGGCACTTGGGGGCTAATGTCTATTTGATCATATGTATTCTGATGCGGCAGTTTCAATTACTTAAAGTACCGGTTTAACTACGCTAAGTTGAACCGGCCCTTGGGGACTACATCAGCAAATTTCAAAGCATCAAGATTTATATTATTAAGTCCTCGTTTGAAAGAATATTTCAAATTGGCCCTTAGGGGCTAGGAGAGTCAGCAAGAATGAAAGCATACAAGCAGGAAGGAGCATATGGAAGTTACCTCATATTTATCCTTCATCATGTTAACCAGATCGGCTTCATAGTCACGGCTGGTATTCAGCCGGTTCAGATAGCCGGAATGGATATCTTGGGCGTTTAGAGCAGCGTAAGCCGTCAGATCAGCATTCCACTTGCCTTTGCCAAAAGCAGCTAATTCTTCCTTGGCAGAATGTTTGGATAAAGCGACAGGATTGCTTGGCTCAGTATGGCCAGTGCCAGTAATGACAACTTCATCATCATTGGTACCACCGGTTTGCACTGGAGCTGTTGACTTGTCAGTAGGTTTTGCGGGACCGGTGGAGCTTTCAACCCGGAGGGAACCTATGCGCTGATGGATAGTACCTGAGGTATCAATAGGTATTTCCTCAGCAGTAAGATCATCATCTGGCTGCGGTGGATCATTGGGAATATCCTCAGGAATAGCCGCTTCAAGATTGGTGGTGGTGCCTGGTTCAAGAATGACATCTTCTTCGGCCGCTTTATCCAGGCGGGCCTTCTTGCTCGGCCTAGGTTTGGCCCTGAGAAGAATAACAAAATTAAATACAGCATATATTCTAAGGCAATATACTACAAACATCACAATAAATATAGCTTACCCAAGCACCGTTTTGAGCGGTGGGAGCTGAGTAGCCGACGACTCGCCAAAATATGAGTGGGAAATAACCTGATAATCGGAGTCAGACGGATTAAGAGGTTGACGAAAGCAGCCCGCTTTAGGACAAGCACTGACAAGCGAATTAGAGACCTCAGAATGACGTTTCCGAACCGGACTGTTCGGTAAACCGGCGGAGGTAACTACCTGGCCGCTGTACCGGGTGGTGCGGCGAGCTTCGTGTTGTTGAGTCTTCATAAGAAGTTTAGGATCCAAATAAGCAAGAGGATGAGAAAATTTAACTTTCCGGTTTGCCTGACGGATTTTTTGTGAAGGCAAAGTTTCTGAATCGGAAGAGAGAATAATTACCTCTGCAACATCCGCATGGCTGGCTTCGGCATCATCCTAACAAATATCATCATTAATAAGATGCATGAAAAATAAACCAAGTGAGTCAAGCTCTACCTCAAAGTCCGGATTATCCACCTCGTCATCAGGGGCCGGATTAGAAGATGCAGTGGTTCTTTTCCGGTGGCAGTCTTCTTCACAGTTTTAGTTTTTTGCCGGGTTGCTCTTTCCGGTTTATCTGTTTTCTCTGGTTTCTCCTGCGGCAGCTTTTTGCTCCAAAACGGATCATCGCCCTGGTTATGCAGACACTGATATTAAAAACAATGACCAGACATATCAATAACAGATTCAGCAAAGAGAAAAATCAAAGTCTTACAGCTGGCGGTTTGTTGGTGGCACAGAAGGGAAGCAGGCCGGTTCTAGAGCAGATGTGCTCCGGTTCATTCAGTATCTTACGCACAGCCTCTGTGATTTCTTCACCGGAGAGCTGGAGTCTTGAATGTCGCAGTGGGTCATCCACACTATCAGTATATTCGCACATCAAACCGGAGCGCTGACTAAGGGGCAGTATGCTCCATGATATCCAACAGCGAGCAAGGTCAACCCCTGTTAAACCGTTGGCCATAAAGGCCCTGAGCTTTGACAACTGAGGAGCATATTTGCTTCTCTCCTGGGCAGTCAATCGTTGAGGAAAAGGATGGGTATTGCTGAGCCGCTCCGGACGAAAGCCAGGCAAGGGATTCTCACTAGCAGGGGAGGTGTCTTTGCAGTAGAACCATGTCTGATTCCACTCCTTAGGGTGACTGTGCAGCTTGGCGTGAGGGTATGTGACCTCTTTCCTTTTTTGAATCGCCATGCCACCCAACTCCGTATTAGAGCCTTCAGTAAACTCAGTATGGCGGTTTAGATGGAAAAGATCTCTGAATAATTCCACTGTGGGCTCCTCTTGAAAGAACACCTCATAGAGCACTTGGAAGTGGCACATATTTGTAACAGAGTTGGGGCCAGTGTCTTGCGGATGGAGTTGGAAATCAGCTAGAACATCCCGGTAGAATTTAGAACTGGGCGGTTCAAAACCCCGGGCTAGGTGGTCTACGAAAACAACAACCTCTCCTTCTCGAGGTGTGGGGGGCATTCTTTGCCAAGAGCCCTCCAATGGACGGTGTCTTTGCTGCCCAAGGCGCCAATCAGGACTAAATCGTCCAGTTGATCCTCTGTGACGCGAGAAGGGACCCAATTGCACTCATACACTTGCTTGGCCATGATGAAATCTACAAAGTACATTGATATGTGCAATGTTAAACCGGAGGCAGATCTATCTAAACCGGAGTTTATAAGCAACAGCATCCCGGTGGTTCAACAAGGGGACTAATGATATATGATAGATTGCTTTTTCAAAGTGAACCGCCTATGTGGTAAAGAGGATACAGATCTAAGGCAAGAATGACTAAGGAAGGTAAAAACAGATTTCATAAAGCCACAATGAAATTTTGGATCTACCGCAAGACAGGAAAATAAAAGGATTTAGACCTAAAAGGTTGATCTCAAAACAATTCACAAGGGACCATATCAGTGTTTTATGCGCATAAAGGTTTGCTTTGGTAACAGAAGATAAGCCATTATGGAGAATACATCAAGTTTGAAGTTTTATTCATGGGCTAAAGAAGAAACAAAGGAAGAACAACGCCAGAGTCTCGATGAACTTCGACGAACGAGGAAACCCTAGAACAAATCTGCGGGGGAAAGGAAAGAAGATTTACCAGAGCTAAGGAAGAAGCGGAAGGTCGCCGCGATGCTCTGGTGTGCTCAGGTTGATGCAGCGGCCAAGGTTGATGCAGAGGTCGATGGTGGCGGCGAAGCTCCGAAGCTGGGCGACGCGAGGAAGATGAAGCAGAAGGGGTCGGAGGGAAAGAGAAAGGAAATGACCCTTCGGTCCTATTTATAAAGAAAGGGATATGTCAGGCGCGAGAATCAAGTAGCCGCGAGTTTGGAAACAAAGGTGCGGCCTTAATTGTCGCAGGCTTGTTAACAGGATAAGGTTCTTTATAACCAGTGACGTCACACCGGTCTATCGCGAGCAGAGAAGATGACATCACAGCGGTTCAACAAAATACAAGAAGATGTTGAAGATGAAGATTTTTGCTAAGGATTGACATGAACCTGTTCAAATCAATTTGGGGCCTAATGTTGGGGATATTACTACTGGGCGTAAACCGGCCAGGACAAGCTGGGTTAACTTCATCAGTAGTTGAAGTGTGATAAAAGCCCATGAGGGCAGATGAGGGCTAAAGGCCCATAATCGGTTTAAGGCCTATAGCTATAAACCGGCGTCGGTATGTAACTTGTGTTATAAGTTAGGAATAGTGGAGACCGAACCGGACGCATCTATGAGCCGGTATCGGGACTCTGTAAACAGACGGGCGTCCCCATGTATATAAGGGGACGACCCAGCGGCGGTTCAAGGACATACAACAACTCGAGACATAGGCGAAGCTTATTTGCTCCCTAGTCGTCGAAACACCCATCAATTCCATCACAACTAGACGTAGGCTTTTACCTTCATTGAAGAGGCCGAACTAGTATAAACTCTCTTGCGTCCTTGTGTCCGCTTTAAACCCTTCAAGCTAACCCGTAGCGATGGCCCCACGACTAAGTCCTTTCTGTAGGACATCTGCCGTGACAAAACCACGACAGTGGTGGCTCCTCCAACTCCCGCAGCGGTTGCTCCACCAACTCCAAACCTCGTCGCGGCGGCAGCTCCACCAGGTCTCGTCCGGATGCCCCTTGCTGTCAGATCTGTGGCAAGCTTGGGCACACGGCCAAAGACTGTTGGTACCGCTACGATGAAGATGATGATGACTCCCAAGACGAGGAAAAAGTTGCTGCAGCTGCGGACGGTTCCTACGGCGTTGACACAAACTGGTATGTCGATAGTGGTGCTACCAATCACATCACAAACGAGCTCGAGAAGGTCACTATGAAGGAGAAGTACCATGGAAAAGATCAAATCTACACTGCCAACGGTGAAGGTACGAGGATCAGTCATGTTGGTCACTCGTTTTTTAGTACCCCTCGCCGTAAAATTCATCTAAAGAAAATTTTGCATGTCCCTAGTGCCGATAAGAATCTTCTCTCTGTTCATAGAATTGCCATTGACAATCATGTCTTCCTTGAATTTCATCCTTTCTTTTTCTTGATCAAGGACCAGACAACAAAGAAAATACTCTATCGAGGTAGATGCGTTCGAGGGCTCTACCCATTGCTTCCGGAGCATCCAAGATTCAATAAACGAGCCTATGGTGTTGCCAAACTTTCGTCAACACGGTGGCACGATCGACTAGGACATGCTGCTTTCTCTTTAGTTGAAAAATTACTTAGGAAAAATAAGCTCCCGTATGTTGGTGAGCGTGATCTTGAAACTATTTGTGATTCTTGTCAACGAGCAAAAAGTCATCAGTTGCCTTACCCTATATCTACTAGTGTTTCTACCAAACCTTTGCAATTAATCTTCTCCGATGTTTGAGGTCCTGCCCCTAGTTCTGTTGGTAGACACACTTATTACATAAGCTTCATAGATGACTACAACAAATTTTCGTGGATCTATCTTCTCAAGAGAAGATTCGACGTCTTCCAAGTTTTCCAAAACTTCCAAGCTCTAGTTGAAAGAAAATTTGATAGTAAGATTATTACAGTCCAATCCGACTGGGGGGGGGAGTACAAAAAACTAAACTCCTTCTTCCAAACTCTTGGCATATCACATCACGTGTCATGCCCGCATGCCCATCAACAGAATGGCTCAGCTGAACGTAAGCACAGACATATAGTTGAGGTTGGTTTAGCCCTCCTCGCTGGTGCATCCATGCCCCTCAAGTTTTGGGATGAGGCTTTTCTCACTGCTGGTCATATCATCAATATGCTTCCTAGTCGTGTTATCAACAATGAAACTGCACTAGAACGTCTTCTTCACACAAAACCGACTACAAATCTCTTCGTGTCTTTGGGTGTGCCTGTTGGCCCAATCTTCGCCCATACAACAAACGCAAGCTTAATTTCGCTCAAAGCAATGCGTTTTCTTAGGATATAGCGCCCAACACAAAGGTGTAAAATGCCTAGATGTCTCCACTGGCCGCTTCTATATCTCCAGGGATGTCGTTTTTGATGAAACAAAGTTTCCCTTCGCTGACCTCCATCCAAATGCCGGCGCCCTTCTTCGTGAGGAAATTCTACTCCTCCCTCCTAATCTCTTTGGCCTTGATCAAGGGGTACTAAACTATGATGATCAACTACTGACACATCCTCTTACTAATGGCACACTTGAGTCTTGTGATGAAGCAGGTGAAACCAGGGAAAACAACGAAGAAAGTGGTGAAGAAAACGGCAAAGAAATCGCTTCATCAGAACGACATTTCATGTGTCGCGAGACGGGAGGCAGATCCGCCTCAGGATCCGTTCAGCAGGAGCAGCAGGCCGGATCCTCCTTGGGATCCACCGGCGCAGACACGCCAGTCACGCTAGGACTCCGTTCTGCGCCGACCGCCTCAGGGCGCGCCACGCGGTCGCCTCCAACCGGTCGAGGCGCGTCTCCAACGCCGCTACAATCCCCGCCTGACACGCGGCCCCTTGCGATGGGTCTGGGCGACACACGGTTCGGCGCCCACCCGAGGTGCTACGCACGTCGTGCCCCGGTTCGCCCGATCGGGGTGGGGCCAGGAGCAGATGCGGCGCCCCGCGCCGGCGCTGAATCCAGCGGACGTGACCGTCCGACACACGCGCGATCCGAGGCTGATACGCCATCATGCAGCAATGATGAGCTGCCTCCTCTACCGAGATCTTCTGCGGCTGCTGCTGAGGATCCAACGTCGTTTCCTGCCATAGAAGATCCAAGTCCTACAGATTCAGCTGCAGCGGTCAGCGAATCACTCTCGGGATCGGCAACAACAACTCCTGTTCAGCCCACATGATCTTCTGTGGCTACACTACAGACCACCCCATCACCACGTCGCACACGGCTTCAAAAAGGGGTAATACAACCTGTTGATTACAAGCATATAACTAAATATGGCATGATCTGTTCCACAGGCGAACCAGGTGAACCAAACACACTTGAACAAGCTCTTGGTGATGAACGGTGGCAGAAGGCAATGAATGAAGAGTTTATTGCACTAAAGAAAAATAATACATGGCATTTTGTTCCTCCACAGCAAGGTAAAAACTTGATCGATTGCAAGTGGGTATTTCGAATTAAAAGAAAGTCTGATGGAACTATTGATCGGTACAAAGCTAGACTAGTTGCAAAAGGCTTCAAGCAACGGTATGGTATAGACTACGAAGACACGTTTAGTCCAGTTGTAAAAGCTGCAACTATTCGTCTTGTCCTGTATATTGCTGTTTCCAGGGGCTGGAGTCTCAGACAACTTGACGTATAGAACGCGTTCCTCCATGGTGTTCTGGAAGAGGAAGTGTACATGAAGCAACTGTTGGGGAACGTAGTAATTTCAAAAAATTTCCTACGCACACGCAAGATCATGGTGATGCATAGCAACGAGAGGGGAGAGTGTTGTCCATGTACCCTCGTAGACCGAAAGCGGAAGCGTTAGCACAACGCGGTTGATGTAGTCATACGTCTTCATGATCCGACCGATCAAGTACCGAACTTACGGCACCTCCGAGTTCAGCACACGTTCAGCCCGATGACGTCCCTCGAACTCCGATCCAGCCGAGTGTTGAGGGAGAGTTTCGTCAGCACGACGGCGTGGTGACGATGTTGATGTTCTACCGACGCAGGGCTTCGGCTAAGCACCGCTACAGTAATATCGAGGTGGACTATGGTGGAGGGGGGCACCGCACACGGCTAAAAGATCAACTTGATCGATTGTTGTGTTTATGGGGTGCCCCCTGCCCCCGTATATAAAGGAGCAAGGGGGGGGGGGTGCAGCCGGCC
>NC_041390.1:112875103-112920964 GCF_002162155.2 Triticum dicoccoides
GGAGAAGGAAAGAGGGGGCCGGCCCCCTTTGCCCTAAACCAATTCGGTTTGGGCCTTGGGGGGGGGGGGCGCCCCACACTCCCCTTGCTGCCCTCTATTTCCACTAAGGCCCATGTAGGCCCATTAAGCCCCCGGGGGGTTCCGGTAACCTCCCGGTACTCCGGTAAAATCCCGATTTCACCCGAAACACTTCCGACATCCAAACATAGGCTTCCAATATATCAATCTTTATGTCTCGACCATTTCGAGACTCCTCGTCATGTCCTTGATCACATCCGGGACTCCGAATAACCTTCGGTACATCAAAACATATAAACTCATAATATAACTGTCATCGTAACGTTAAGTGTGCGGACCCTACGGGTTCGAGAACTATGTAGACATGACCGAGACACGTCTCCGGTCAATAAACAATAGCGGAACCTGGATGCTCATATTGGCTCCCACATATTCTACAAAGATTTTTATCGGTCAAACCGCATAACAACATACGTTGTTCCCTTTGTCATCGGTATGTTACTTGCCCAAGATTCGATCGTCGGTATCTCAATACCTAGTTCAATCTTGTTACCGGCAAGTCTCTTTACTCGTTCCGTAATACATCATCCTGCAACTAACTCATTAGTTGCAATTCTTGCAAGGCTTAAGTGATGTGCATTACCGAGAGGGCCCAGAGATACCTCTCCGACAATCGGAGTGACAAATCCTAATCTCGAAATACGCCAACCCAACAAGTACCTTTGAAGACACCTGTAGAGCACCTTTATAATCACCCAGTTACGTTGTGACGTTTGGTAGCACACAAAGTGTTCCTCCGGTAAACGGGAGTTGCATAATCTCATAGTCAAAGGAACATGTATAAGTCATGAAGAAAGCAATAGCAACAAACTAAACGATCAAGTGCTAAGCTAACGAAATGGGTCAAGTCAATCACATCATTCTTCTAATGATGTGATCCCGTTAATCAAATGACAACTCATGTCTATGGTTAGGAAACATAATCATCTTTGATCAACGAGCTAGTCAAGTAGAGGCATACTAATGACACTCTGTTTGTCTATGTATTCACACATGTATTATGTTTCCGGTTAATACAATTCTAGCATGAATAATAAACATTTATCATGATATAAGGAAATAAATAATAACTTTTATTATTGCCTCTAGGGCATATTTCCTTCAGCAACCTCCTGGGTTTGAAAGTAAAAGCAACCCCTCTCATGTGTGCAAACTTGACAAGGCACTATATGGTCTAAAGCAAGCTCCATGGGCTTGGCATTCTCGCCTTTGTCACAAAATGCAAACTCTTGGCTTTATTCCTTCAAAGTCTGACACCTCATTGTTTATTTACAACAAGTCCAACACATGCATATTTGTCCTCATATATGTTGATGATATTATTGTGACAAATTCATCTGATGAAGCAATCACATGACTGTTGAAAGACTTGGGGCAAACTTTGCTCTAAAGGATCTTGGAGACTTGCATTATTTCCTTGGAATTGAGGTGAAGAAACACAAGGATGGACTTCATCTCTCTCAGGAAAAATATGCCACTGACCTAGTAAAGAAGGCTGGTCTGCAAGGTTGTAAACCTACACCCACTCCATTATCCAGCTCAGAAAAATTATCACTTATAGAAGGTACACCTCTGAATCAAGAAGACAACACAAAATACAGAAGTTTGGTAGGAGCACTTCAATATCTCACTCTCACCAGACCTGATATTTCTTTTGCTGTCAATAAAGTTTGTCAGTTCCTTCATGAACCCATTACTATTCATTTGACTGCTGCAAAATGTATAGTAAGATATGTCAAGAATACTTTGAGTGTTGGTCTCAGTTTTAGCAGATCATCTTCTACCCTTGTCAGTGCCTTCTCTGACTCTGATTGGGCAGGATGCTTGGATGACAGGCGTTCAACTGGTGGCTTTGCAATATTTTTTGGGCCTAACTTGATCTCATGGTGTGCTAGAAAATAAGCAACAGTTTCTAGGTCAAGTACAGAGGCAGAGTACAAGGCGCTAGCAAATGCCACAACTGAAATTATTTGGGTGCAGTCCATGCTTAAGGAACTTGGTGTGAAAAGTAAGCAAGCTCCCTATCTATGGTGTGACAATCTTGGTGCTACCTATCTATCTGCCAATCCTGTGTTTCATGCAAGAACAAAACATATTGAAATAGATTTTCATTTTGTCCGAGAAAGGGTTGCTCAAAAGCAGCTTGACATTCGGTTTGTACACTCCAGATATCAGATTGCAGATGGATTCACAAAGCCATTGCCAACAAGGAGCTTTGAAGCTTTCGAGTATAATCTCAACTTGATGAAGTTGTGATTAAGGGAGGGTGTTAAACATGTCATGTACATGTGCACCGTGCCAATATGCACCGCACCACCATATCATCTAGCGCATATCTTCTGTTGGAGTTGTTTTGATATAGATTAGATTGGTAGGTTGGTAGTAGTATTCTCTCTTATCTCTACCTTGTTGTAACCAACTCTATCTCTCTTTTTTTAGAAAAGGAGGATGACCCCCGGCCTCTGCATCTGGCGATGCATACGGCCACTTTATTAATTATTCTCACAAGACCTTACAAAGTCATACAACAATAAGACTAAAGCCGCCGTCTAAGGAACAAAATATCGCTACACCTATCCAGTTGATGAAGGGGCGCAGATAGCCTGGGCCTAATACCAAACAGACATCGCAGCCAAGCCTAACATTTAAGACCTGAGACCCCAACCTAGCCACTTGCCGGGTCTGGGGCACACACTGGTCCGGCGTGCTCTCAGAGGCCACCGCCGCCAACTGCCACCACTCCATCTTCAGAACTGTATTGATGCATCAACCTTGATCGGTCTAGCTATCGCCGACGCCACCACGACGCCCAATGACACCTCCTCCCTGCACGCAAACAGCTGAACACATCGTGGTCGCCACTGATACACCTCAGCGCCATGCTGCCAAGTACCACCAGCCGACACAGCTTGAAGCCCTGGAGGATCTGTCGTGCGTAGCACCTACCGACCAGGCATGACCAAGTGTAGCACCTGTCTGTCAGGCATGACTTGACATCTCCACCGAAGCTCCGTACAAGACGAAGCTGCTCCACCTCCTGTCTCTGACTTCCAGCGCTGCTCCACAAAACGATGCTCCCAACAGAGAAACGGCACCGCAGTGCCGCCATCGTCCGGTCTAGAACACCAGATCCTAGGGTTTTCCCTGGAGCAATACGAGTGGGTCGACGGTAGTCACATGACGATGCCTTCATCAAGGTAACGGCGTGGAACGCCGCCATCGCCCGCCGTTGGCTCGGTTTTCACCGGCAACTACGTCTCCCCGACTCGCCGCTGGTGCCAAATGACGGATCCCGAGATCCGAACACCCAGCCTTAGGCCGACCACCTCTGACGGAAGAGATGACCACCACCGCCGGCTGCACCGGTCAGAATAGATCTGATCGGAGGTGCCGCCGATGAGATCACCAGGCCCTCCACGCCGCCGTCGCCGATCTGAAGGCAGCATGCACGCCAGCCAAACCGGCCGCCGCCGCCGCCTGAAGGGCCATCCGCAGCGCCCGCAGCCCTGGCCTCCGCCGCGCCAAGCCGTCGCCGTCCGAGGACGGGCCGACCTCCCGCCGCCTACAGCCATCTGCCGCGCCGCAGATCCCAGATCGGTCGCGCCACCACACGCCTTGGGGTCCGCCCCATCCCAGAGACGCGCGAGAGAGGAGATCCCCCGCCACCGCCGTCGGCCCCCGGGCTTAGCCCGGCGGCGTCTTCCGGCGGCGGCGGAGGGAGAGGGAGAGGAGGAGGGAGTTTGCGGCGGCGGCGGCGGCGGCTAGGTTTCTGGCCGCCCGAGTCGCCCTAGGGGGAGGACGACGCGGGGGAGGTTCGTGAGGCCCTCGTGGCCCGGGTCTGATGCTTAAATAAGCAGGGGCGCACCTCCCTGATATGTTTTGACATTACTTCTGTTACACATGCATACTTTTTCATGAATAAATATTGTGTCACCACATAGAATTTAGCTGTAGTAAAATAGAAGTTAATTAGCACGTCATGAAAGAGCACTAGCTACTGGAAGCAATCATACATGTATGAAACTACCTCTGTAAACAAATATAAGACCGAACATAGAGTTCTGTACTTGAGAAATTCCTTTAGCACATACTTACCCCATTAGTAACCACATGAAACACAAAAAAAACTGGATCATTTTCTCAATATTTTTTATCTTTCAGTAGTGTCCATGTTTGTTAAATCTCCATTGGTGACAAATATAGATTATCTGTGAGTCAGGAAAAGTGGACCTGCGAGAACAGAATATCGTTGACATTGAAGAACTTGTGGAGCTTTGTACCCGTATGGAAGAGGCTTGCGCGGGATTCACAAGGTTTGATTTCTGTCAGATCTTGGATGCTACAGAGAATTTCTCAGAGAAGATGATAATTGGATGGGGAGGATTTGGAGGGTGTACAAGGTAAGCCAACATAGAAACAAGTTAACAAAGTGAATGCATATCCCCCTTGTCTTCCTAATAAAGCGTGGATGTCCGCTTAAAGAAACTTAATTTTAACTCCCTTAGTAAAAATTGCAGGGCCAGTTGCCTGGTGGACTTAATGTTGCCATCAAAAGAGCCGATGAGCACGCAGCAATGGTTGAAGTCAACAGTGTTGCAGCTTGCAAAGCTTCAGCATGCCAATGTGATTCGGTTATTGGGGTGGTGCATCCATGGGAAAGAAAGGATTCTAGTATATGAGTTCATGCAAAATGGTTCCTTAGATCGTTACCTATGCGGTAAGTTTTCCCTACTGTAAGTTATTTCCAAGCGCGCCTCATTTAATTCCAAGTATGTATGTGCATGAATGCAAACCGTCTACAATTAAATCAAGGCTATAACAACCCTAATTCCACACCATTCTTCGAACATTTTGCAGACAGAAGAAAAGGGCCGTTGCTACACTGGTCTAGGCGATTCAAGATAATTACAGGGTTAACAGAGGGAATTGTTTACCTGCATAAGCACTCCATGTTCTGGCTTGTCCACAGAGACTTGAAACCACATAATGTCCTCTTGGATTGTAACATGATCCCAAAGATTGCTGATTTTGGATCAGCTAGAGCACTGAGTTCAGATGTAGCAGAAGAGCGCACGAGTAGGGTCGTGGGAACCAGGTATCAGCTACGTAATATATCAATCATCATAGATTCCCACCATTTTGCCTTCAGATGTTCTAATCTTACAGTTTTCATATCTTTTGTTTCGCTTTTCAGTGGTTACAAGGCTCCAGAGTATGCATCTCGAGGAGTTTACTCGCTGAAGACAGATGTTTTCAGCTTTGGCGTTTTGGTTCTGGTGATTATTAGTGGCCGAAAGAATACCATACTTGACAAGCGAGGGGATACTGTTGGTGATCTTGTTCGAGATGTGAGTGAAATGTACATCTATTTCAAGCAAGATTTCTTATAGTTCACGTTCACGAAATGTTTACTTTTGTTGCCAGATTATTTTCCTTCTTTTGCGCTGCAGTTTTCTCATGTCAATCCCTTTGAAAAACTGTTTCAGGCCTGGCGCACGTGGAAGGACCAAAGGTTGCATGAGCTTGTGGATCCGTTGTTAGGGGAAAGATATGAAGCCGCTGAGATAACGAGATGCGCTCAGGTGGCACTACTTTGCTCTCAGGAAGATCCAGCAGATCGGCCCACCATGACAGATGTTGCTGCAATGCTGAACTCTGAAAACATAAGCTCACCGATGGAGCCTAAGCAGCCCGCCGCGCCAATCCATGGGTGTGCCGACATAGACACGACATCGACATACGTGGGCCGATCAAGCAGGACAATAGACATAACGATAACGAGTTCAGCTCCAGTGTCGACCACGGTTCGAATCATTCTAGACCCGGAGGTTTGATATGATGGAGAACATTCAGTAGCATATATAATAAAAAATGTGAGCTAGGATTATGGGCTTTTTACGGCTCAGGTAGTGTACATATTCGAGATATCAAGACCAGTTTTGTATAGTGAAAATAAACATGTGTGTGTGGTACCAGCTACCGGACTGATTTTCCATCAGCTACATTGTGATTCAACGTGCGATGTTTCATGTTTTTTTTTTTTGCGGGGATGTTTCATGTTTTGTTGTTCCTATTTTCTGCGGCATCCAGAGATAGGGATCTCGGAATCTTTGCAACCTGGATCATCAGGTTTCTGAGATCATACATGGCAAACCAAAACTGACACTTAGCCGGCATGTTCAATTTGACAAGCGGCAATCACAGAACTCCGAGTTACGACCTGCAGCTGGACACACATACAAACACATGCTGGTTAAGTGCTGCTCTGGATTGAAATAAGACCTTGATGCACCATGCTGGTTAAGATGTTTAACTCTGCAGTGGACAGGGTTTCAGTTAGAAACAGACGCAAGGGTGAGAGAAGTGGGAAGTTCTGCATTTTAGATTTCTGGCAGGAGAACTGATTTTAGATTTCTGAGGAATTAGTTATGCCTGGACTCGGATTCAGACATGCATGCCTGCGCTAGTTGGAAAGATAGAAAGCAATTTGAATCCGAGTCTCTTGCCGCCAGTTTTAGCTATGCATGCCTGGGCCGACTTCGACTCGGATTCAAAAACCAAAGTGCGCGTTTTAGCCATGCCTGGGCCGACTCGGATTCAAATTGCTTGCCGCTACTTCTCTGTCTCCCGCGTCCCTGTTTTCTTGCTCGCCGCGTTTCCCCAATCCCCGATCAGCCTCCCTCGATCCATCTTCCTCTCTCTCCCAGCGCCGGATCGTTGCTCTCGCGATTCCACGGCCGCGACCATGGGTGGCACCACGGTGCTCCCGCCGTCTCGGCTCCCGCGCCGGATCGCCGCCGACGACCTGCACTCTTGCTCCTCCCACGTGCGCGTAAACCCCGCCCTGATGGCGAACCCCGCGGCTGCCAAGAAGCCAAAGCGCCCCGGATCCGTGCGCGACGTCCAACCGCCGCCGGCGAAGCGCGTGCGCGGTGCCTGCTCCGGGGGCGAGCTCCATGCCGCGGTCCCCGCCAACATCAAGGGTAGCAGCAAGCTTTCGTGTCCCAGCAGCGGCAAGGATCCGAAGAGTCCGACCTGCCTCCACTCCTCCGGGATCAAGAACCAGGTCGCCGAATCTCCGGCGAGCGCGACGCAATCGAAGCCGCAGATGAGCATGCGCGAACTGATCGAGAAAGCTCGCCTCACCATGGCTCGCCTCGACAAGGCTCGCTCTGCCTCCAAAGAAGAGGCTAACCGTCGGCAGGAGATCGAGCGCAGCAGAGCAGAGGCCCGGCGAAAGATGGAGCAGATGGCGGACACGGTGCAGTTCAACGACCCCTGGATCCATCACTCCGACGTGACCAAGTCCCCTGAGGAGCTGCTCAAAGCAAGACAGCACGCATGGCGTTACCAAGCTCACCTCCTCGAGATGGCTCGTCGACAGGACTTTGCTCAAGCGATGCAAATCCACGGATGAGCGCTCGGGTGATGGAAGCAGAGGACGAAATCATCAGCAGTGCAGGCTTGCTGGTGGTAGTCTTGCATCAGAGGAAGCAAAGCAGAGGAAGCAGAGGAACCAATTCCTTTCTTGAGTCCGTGTGGGTGAACCTTCGAGTTAAGCTAGTCCTTCCTAAAGCATTCACACATGAGTTTCATTTAATCTTTGCATCTCTAGGTTCTGCACTTAATCACCAAGATTTCTAGTGTTCCTTCAATCCCTTTCAGCCATTAGTAATTTTACAAGAGTGTCAGCAGAGTCTCAATCTAGCTAGGCAGCAAAAACCTTGTTAAGATGTGTACGGCATAGTTACACTACATCCACACCTGGTCCTAAGTAAGGGTTTAAGTAAATAAAGGGCATTTTCAATAAATCAAAGTAAAGCAGATGAGCCTAAAAAGGAAGCTCATGTACTGCAATTCCGGCACGAGACAGAGCGTAAAACGCACTCGCCGCAAAATCCAAAACGCCCGTTTGCTACCCGGCTTGTAGCAGGAAAAAAGGAGTAGAATTGAACTTGTCGATACACACAGTAATCATGTGAGCTGCCTAGCGTCTGGAGACTATGCTGACCCTCCTGTAAAATTAATCTTGGCTGACTTGGATTCTTAGGCATTGGCGTCGTGGTGAGTTAAAGTTGCAGTTTCTGACGAGTAGCATTGGTTGGTGAACTCTTGTGTGTATGTGTGAGTGAAGCTTTGAGCTAAGTAAGTCCTTGATGTACCGACTATCAAGTCATACTGTATTAATTTTGGATATAAATGAGAAAATTGTTGGTCTGAATTTTGCAGAGCATTTGAGTAATCTTTTCGTATCTATTTATTCTTGTATGCTTCTGTGGCTTCTTAAAGCATTCTGCTGCTCTAGTCGGAAAAGTGTGTACTGAGGCACAGATCCAATGGATTCATCTCTGATTTCACAATACTTCGTTTGAGTGGTGATGCACATAACCATGTTCGGAAAAGAGTAACTAGTCAAGAATGTGAAAAAGAACCAGATCTCTTTCTATGTTTTCGGTCTGTGACTTGGATTGTTCTGATGTATGCAAGTAGCACCAGATCTCTTTCTATGTTTTCGGTCTGTTGTATTTTTCAGTCTGTTGTATGCAAGCATTGGATCTGATGGATGCAAGCACATCAGGAAGATCACTTCTGTGCTTAACTACTATTCCAGATGACTGCTATTTCCTGGAGAAGAACATATATGCTGTCTGAATTTTGCAACTGCTGCAATTCATTCAATACAATTGGTATATATGCCAGACTAGTTTCATGTCACACTGCAGAGAAAATCAATAGTACTTGACGGCAATGGTGTTTACTGCATTTAAACTACACAGCTTCATTGGAAATCAACTCAGCTACAATGAGAAACGTCGGCAACATCCACCGGTATTGCAGTTCTTCCTCCTCTGTACCTTCAGCGTCATCCGCAACTTCTCGGCTTTTTTTCCTGAAGAGAAATCACGAGTGCGCACTTTAACACGCTTGGAAATGGAAAGATTAGCTCTGCTCTGTACAAGTTTTGTAGCTCCTGGGGTGACAGATTCTTTTTCCTCTGTGAACGCCAGTAGTTTGTTTGTATCTTGTGTGCTAATAAAGGGGCTTATTTGTAAGAGCTAGACCTCCTCTTAGCATAGCTTGGTACATCAAGATGATGTAGGCACAAAACAGTCCTGAACTTGTAGCAGCTCTGAACTTCAGGGTTAATATTGATGTTTCCTTCCCTAAATAGCACTTGTCATCAGTAGTTAAATGAACTACTACTAGTTAAAAAGATAGTATGATCAATTTGAACGGTCAAAACTTGGCTAGCGACACCATATCTTTGGCCCCATTTGGCCATCACCAGTCATTTATCTCCAACTCTCACGATCTCTTGTTCTCCAAGTCTAAATCTCTGTAACAACTCATGTATGCGCTATATCAGGGAGGTGCGCCCCTGCTTATTTAACACGAACCCGTCGCCTCTAACGAGGTAAGATGTTTCTACCATCGCACAGTTCCATGCTTGTGGGCTATACTGTTTATTCACTCATTGCGGACTTTTGGAGGTTTTCCAAGGCTCACCACATGACATTCTGCGGTATCTTATCATAGGTCTTCTTCAAGTCAATGAACACCATATCAAGGACCTTCTTTTACTCGCTGTATCTCTTCATAAGTTGTCGTATCAAGGAAATGGCTTCCATGGTCGACCCCTCAGTCATGAAATCAAACTGATTTTTTGTCATGCTTGTCATTCTTCTTAAGCTGTGCTCAATGACTCTCTCTCATAACTTCATTGTATGGCTCATCAGCTTAATTCCATGGTAATTAGTATAACTTTGAACATCCCCTTGTTCTTGAAGATTGGTATTAATATACTCAGCCAGAAAGAAATGTGGTTGAAAAGTTTAGTAGCCATACTATCGCTATGTCTTTGAGGCCTCTTCATAACTTAATGGAGATACAATTATTTATTTATTTTTACGGGAAATGGGGATACAATTAGGGCCTCTCTTACCTCAGACTCCTAAATCCGTCACACAAAACGCATGCTAGTATCATCAAATGAATCGAGCCAATAGAATAAAAAAAGTGTGAAGGAAGCCGCATCTACTTGAGAAATTTGGATATTTGATAGGACGAAGGGGTGGGATCGAGACATATGTGGCGGTGGCTTCTCCCTCTCCCTTGGCTTAGCTTGCTCCTGTCCCTATTGCCCAGCCCGCAAGACGGCGATGAGCCGATGATGATGAAGCGACGCTGGATGTCTTGGTCCCTTCCAAACTGGCGTATTGCCAAAGGCTCTTTACAAGGGTGCAAGGGTACATATACTACTACTGCTACTACTTGGTGATTTCTTTAAAACCAACACGAACACATACACATGTACGGAATCGGACATGGACACGCAAAGTCGTGTTTTACTGATTAAGTCTAAAAGCCCAAAATCACCACTGACCTCTTGCGCCGGATTAAGGTTTCATATGCTGTTGAGTATTTTTTTCTATCTGAAGTATTGAGCCGTGCAGGTTGTCGCAGTATATTTGTGTTGAAAGTTTATAATCTCAATTTACAAAGTTCAAAACATTCTGACTTTGAATTCGAATCCTATGAGCTGAAAGCTCTTTTTTTTTTAATGAACAGAGCTCAAAATTCTGCATTTGGTGTTCAGTATTGCCCTATTTTAGTGTCAAGGTGAAAGCTGACATTTTCAGGTTGAAGATTTTTTCAGTGTCAGGTTCTTCTGAATTTTATTCATCAGCTGAAGGCCTCAATTTACAGTCTTATATTCTTTCAGATGGACTGATATCTGAAAAAGAGGCTCTTGTTATAGACATATGCAGAGTTCCTTCTCTGCCTCTGCTAGATCACTGAGTTTGATGCTGTTCGGCTATGGAGCCTAACCAGGTTTGTGGTTGTGCTTTGGAGCGTTGTTTTTCAGCAACACATGGTCGCTTGTTTTCCTTTGTTGCATCGTTGCCATGCAGCAGAATCTTATGCTGAAGATGGCGCGTACCTTGCAGTGTGGCACTCTGTTTCCCACATGGTAGTGTTCTGCAATGGATATAAATATGTAGTTCCTGAGCCTCCTCTTTGTTTTCTTTCACCAATAAGCTAGAATTATTTAGTTATCCGGTCCTGTCTAGGTTCTATAGAACTGGCTTATTATTGTTATGATCTGAGAGATCGATTTACTACAGAGCTGAGTTTGGTTCTTGTTCTCTGAAGTTTTAGCACAACATCATCACGAGTCCTCGCTTTTTATATATTTTTTCGATCTTTGCTCACCTTGCGAACTCCTGGGCACTTGTGCCTAGTTACCTCCTCAGATTGCTTCATACATTTGTTGATTCAGCAGTTGATCATTCGGAATTTCTGCCTCTGTTTTCATCGCACCGTGGTACCTTCAAAAAAGTGTGATTTGGATTCAGTTTCTGGAGGTTCAATCCTAGAGAATGACTGGGTGATTTGACAGTTGGTTTGGCCCTGTGTTCACGGCAACCACAAGCGCATATATCTCCGGTCATGACCTTACCAGAGAATAGTAATCACTTCACTGTGAGTCTGGGGATTGGGATACCAAGGGTGTGGCCTCAAAGCACTGGTGGATTTGATATTTTTCTCACACGATGACCCCGAGTCTGAAGTCTTTGTACGCATATGTTCGTCCACCGACAGCTCTACAATGTATTGCTACCTCTAAGGTCTGAAGGCAACAAACAACACCAACCTGCAACCTGTCATTTTTACCAACACTCCAACTGCACGAAATGGTGCTGCAGAAACTCTTATGCGTCTCAGTTTTCCTGCTGATATGCACATCCAAGGCGATCAACCCGGAAGCAGAAGCCCTTCTCCGATGGAAATCCACTTTGATTGGCAGCACCAAGTCACTATCCTCATGGTCGATTGCAACCTCTACCTGCTCTTGGTTCGGCGTCACCTGTGATGCTGCCGGACATGTTACCGAGCTCCACCTTCCCGACGCGGGGCTCCATGGTACGCTTCATGCCTTCTACTCTGCAGCGTTCCAAAACCTCACTGTGCTCGACCTTTACAACAACAACCTTGTTGGCGCTGTCCCAGCAAACATCTCCCTATTTCTCACACTTACCGTTCTTGACTTGAGCCGTAACAATCTTGTTGGTGCCATCCCCTACCAACTCAGTCACCTCCCAAAGATTGTTAAGTTAGATTTGGGCAATAACCACTTGAGCAACCCAGAATATGCCAACTTCTTACCTATGTCCAGTTTGAAGTTGTTATCTCTAGCTAATAATAATCTCAGTGGTGCCTTCCCACAATTCATTATCAACTCCACGAATGTGGGGATGAGATCCCTCGATTTATCTGGTAACACCTTCTCAGGGCCGTTACCAGATTCACTGCCAGAGATGGTCCCAAGGTTGAGGTGCCTGAATCTATCCGCTAATGGATTCTTTGGCTCGATATCTCACTCGTTCTCAAGGCTCCAAAAGCTCGAGACACTACGTCTCGAGAATAATAATCTCACAGGAGGAATTCCAGAGGAGCTTGGTATGATGTCTGCACTACGATGGCTGATCCTTGACAACAACCCACTTGGCGGGTCAATCCCTGCCTCACTCGGGCAGCTCCATTCCCTCCAGTATCTCTACATAAATGATGCTGATTTGGTTTCTACTCTTCCACCTGAGCTGGGGAACCTTACTAGTCTCGAGTACATGTTCCTGAAAGGGAATCATTTATTTGGAAGCTTGCCACCATCATTTGCCAGGGTGCAAACAATGGTGTATTTCAGTGTAGGGGGCAACAATATCAATGGTACCATCCCCTCAGAGATGTTTACGAACTGGACAAACCTTAAGTACTTCAATGTTGCAAACAACTTGTTGGTTGGAAGCATCCCATCGCAGCTCAGGGTGCAAAGAATGGTCTATTTCAGTGTAGGGGACAACAATATCAACGGTACCATCCCCTCAGAGATGTTTACGAACTTGACAAACCTTATGTACTTCAATGTTACAAACAACTTGTTAGCTGGAAGCATCCCATCGCAGGTCAGCAACTCCGAGGCGTTATTTCTTCTCAGCCTCTCTGGAAACAACTTTACTGGCTCGATCCCGGTGGAGATGGGAAACATGGTAAACTTGGAATCGCTGGATTTGGCCAAGAATCACCTTACTGGAACAATACCACCTACCATCGGCAATTTAACAAAGTTGCGCTTACTTGACATCAGTGACAACCGTCTCGAGGGTGAGCTTCCTGCGACCATCTCCTATCTGGTGAATCTTTTTGTTCTCTCCTTGTCTGGAAACAAGTTCACTGGTATCACTCCTAATGTCCACAGCAGGCAGTCGACGATTATTAATGTGTCCGACAACAACAACAGCGTCTTTGGAGAATCATTGTCTGCCTATTGTAACCTAATAATGCTGCAAGTCCTGGATCTATCAAAGAATCAAATATTTGGAGATCTCCCAGGTTGCTTGTGGAACTTGGTAGGACTGGAATCCTTGGATTTGTCGAGCAATGCTTTTGGTGGGGAAGTTCCAACCTCGGCTCACTGTAGTTCTTCGCTAAGGTCGCTGCACCTGTCGAACAACAACTTCACGGGTTGCTTTCCAGCAGTGTTGAAGAACTTCAAAAACCTTGTCATTTTGGATCTCGGGAATAATAAGATGTCTGGCGCAGTTCCTCCATGGATAGGGGAAAGCAATCCTTTGTTGAGGATCCTTGGACTGCGATCAAACATGTTCTATGGAAGTATTCCCCGGCAGCTATCAGAACTGTCTAATCTCCAACTGCTTGATCTAGCTGGAAATAATTTCGTAGGTACCATACCAGAAAGCTTTGTCAACTTTTCCTTGATGAGACAGACATCCATAAGGCAGCCGGTCATAATAAGTAGCATATTATATACTACTACCAACCATGAAGATTTTGAAAATGGTCGCATGGACATAACTTGGAAGGGACGTGAGTACACCTTTCAGGGAAGAGATGCATTTGTGACTGGTATTGATCTCTCTGGCAATTCTCTCTCTGGTGAAATCCCTTCAGAGTTGACAAGTCTTAGAGGCATACAGTTACTAAATATGTCAAGAAACTATCTTTCTGGTGGTATCCCCAAAGACATTGGCAATCTGAAGTGGTTAGAATCCCTTGACCTCTCGTGGAACAAGCTATCCGGTCCTATTCCTCCTAGCATATCAAACCTGGTATTCCTCTGCTCTCTTAATCTCTCGAACAACCTTTTATCAGGAGAGATACCTACAGGCAATCAACTCCAAACATTGGACGACCCATCAATTTATAGCAATAACCTAGGACTTTGTGGCTCTCTGTTGAACATTTCGTGTATAAATAGTTCAAGTCTAACAATCACTTCACGTCAAGATCTTGAAGCCATTTGGATGTACTACTCAGTGATTGCTGGAACAGTTTTTGGTTTCTGGTTATGGTTTGCTACATTGTTTTTCTGCAAGGTCTGGAGATGTGCTTTCTTGAGTTGCATAGATGCCATGGAACAGAAGGTTATGAAGAAGATGACGCATATCTGGAGTACAGAAAGCTGCCCGAGTGTTGAATGATACCAAACTGAATGAATATGAAACAAGATGTAAGCGTCGTGATAGTTTTCTATGTTTGTATTGCTGGTACGCTCAAGAACTATGAATGTGTTTAGTGGACATATTTTGTTTGAAGGTTCTAGACAAGTGTTGTAATCGGCATGGGATTTCTGTTATGCCGATCTTTCTTTTCCTGAATAAGTTTGTAGTACAGCTTTGGTCAGTGGTAATGATGCATGTCTCACTCATGTTTTTAAGTGTCTGTTGTAAATCAAATAATATTTGTAAAGCCTCTTGTGCTAGAATTTCCCTGTTGATCAGATTTGAAGAGCAGTTTCAGTCGGTATATACTGGAACGGCCTTAGAGCCTGTCCCTTCAGATAGTGAACCTTCAGCAGGCACTGGAATTTCACTCCATGATCTTCAAGGGGAGGCACGAGCGAGATCTATTTCTTACTACCTCAACATGCCACCTTCCATATGTCTCAGTCGTCCACGAAACCTGACGACTTTATTTCGGTCTTCCGTTTGTCATACCTTAACATGCTACCTTCTTCCATCTGAATGCTACATTTTCCTACGGTGTGCATATAAAATCCAAAGCTTTAGTGGAAAATTGGTTTCCTCAAACTGAAAGATTCAGGGCTTAGAAAAACCACGTAAAAAATATGGGTGCACTTAAATCACATTGAAAGGACTTTTTTTTAAGATCCAGATTTATTATAAATAGAAAATAGAAATATGAAACACCACAAACATAGTAAAAATTACATGAGGTCTCTGAACCACCATCAACTTGAAACCCTGTGGGTGTATTACTCAGTGGTTGCTGGAACTGTCTTTGGTTTCTGGATTGGTTTGGGACATTGTTTTTCTGGAACATATGGAGGTTTACATTCTTCACTTGCTTCGATGACATGCAACGGAATGTTATGCAGAAGACGAATCGTGCCTGACAGCAGAAAAAGGGAACATCTGGATACTGAACCACACCAAATGAATATTGAATAAGATGGTAAGCGCTGTCTGTTTCTGTTGCCTGTACGCTCAAGTATTATCAATGTCCCAGTTGATTTTTTTCCCCAAGTTTCTAGACAAGTATGCCATGCAATCGGCACGGGACTTCTGTTATGCCTATCCTTTTTTTTCTCTAAATAAGTTTATAGTACAACTTTGGTCAGTGGTAATGGTGCATGTTTCACTCATGTTTTTGTATGCGTCTGTTGCAAATCAAAAATGCTACACTCATGAACTACTTTTACTTAATTAACGCACTTTCCTTCCCCCCCTCACTAATCTCACCCCCCTGATTTTCAGGGTGGGCCCGCGTCACCTAATGCCCAATTAGCGCAACCCGCGTCAGCGTAGCCCCGTGAAACGCCCGTAAAGCCCCGTGAATGTAGCATTGCTCGTTGCAAATCTCAGAACATTTGTAAAGCCTCTTGTGCTTGATCTTTCCTGTTGTTCAGAGTGTAAGAGCAGTTTTCCCTAAAAAAACAATGTAAGAGCAGTTTTCCCTACACGGACTAGTGCTCTGGAACCCGTGATTACAACTTGCACTACTAAGGCACCTAGAGTTGTACTGCTAATCAACCTAGCGTAATTAGCAGACTGAACCAGCCAAACTAACACACCACGGTTTCTAACGTACTTCCTCCGTAGTATTCTAAACGCTTTTATATTAGTTTACGGAGGGAATACTACACAACTAGCACGGATTGCTTTCAAAGCTAGCTCGTGTAAGACTCTAACACTAATACATATCGGACACGGACAAGAGATTACTAACACACAGGCTACGTATTGTACTATATAGCCAAGAAGTGGTGTTTGTACGATCGAGAAGCTGGCTGCTCGCAGAGTTGAGGAGTTTTGAACATGGAGATTGGAGAATAAAAAGAGATATAGATAGAGAATTGGTTTAAGCCAACTCCAAGCATCTCTCCACGTTGTACTATATTCTATATAGCCCGTGGGGGTCTTTGCAATTGACACCCAAATATTCCGACGGGTTCGTCTTGTCCGTTTGGTTACGATTCGCAGTGAAGGTGACGGCGAACAACAAGAGGATGGCGACCGCCTGGGCGATGCTGCCGGAGGAGCTGATGACAGAGGTGCTCGTCCGTCTGCCCGTGAAAGTCATCCTCAGATTCCGCGCCGTCTGCCGCCGCTGGGCGGCGCTGGTATCCTCCGAGAAGTTCTGCGCGGCCAAGGAGGCCGCCGGGTCGGCACCCGAGACAGCTGAGCTGCTGTTCCTCTCACCGACTGCGAGATCCGACTCCACCCAGGTGCGCTCCAGCGACGGCGGCGGCGGCATGCCGCTGCTCACCTTCAACGGCATGCGCGGCAACGACGCGAGCATCACGTCCATGCCGTGCCGCGGCCTCACCCTCCTGCAGCACCCCCTGTCAAGAGGTTTCCACGTCCTCAACGCCGCCACGCGAGCAGTCACCAAGCTGCCGCCTTGCGAAGACATGCTCGTTAAGCCAACAACCGCCGGCCTAGGGTTCGACGCCAGGACCAAGGAGTGCAAGGTTGTGCGGCTGTTTCCCGGCGACCAGCCCGAGGAAAGATATACGAGGGTCAAGTGCGAGGTGTGCACCCTTGGGGGAGATTGCTGGAGGCCCATCTCTGTTGAAGGCGTGCCATGCAAGTTCACTGCCGCCGCGCTGTTCGGGGGCATATGGCACAAGCTGATGCCGGTGTTCGCGGACGGGTTTCTGCACTGGCTCATCCACCCAAAGTATGATTTGGCCACAAGGCCGGCAGCTGCGGTGCTGTCTTTCTCTGTCGCAGACGAGACGTTTAGCTGGGTCCGGTCACCACCACCCTTCGACTGGGAAGGAGCGCACTCGACGGAGCTTGATGGCAGGCTGTGTATGGTACGGGACCTTCGACGTGATTCTAGTTTGCTGGAGATCTGGAACGTCAGCGCAGACGGTGACTGGTTGCTGGAGCTTCGCATCGATTTGCTACAGCACGCTGCTGAAAGAAGAGATCTGCTGAAACAAGATTTGCTACAGCCACGCTATGTCAGAGTTGTTGGCAAACAAGGAAACAAGGTGATCTTTGCCACGTCCAAGGGCAAGGTTTTGGCCTTTGATCCCATGTCTCAAACTCTAGAAAATATCCTTCAACTCGGAGGAACTCAGAGTCATGAAACTATGCGATCTGTCACAAGAATCTCTTTGTTCAAAGAGAGCCTTACTCCAGTACGAGGGGCAGTATGAACACACCAAAGGAGGCGATAGCGATGAAGAGAATTTGTGGCCTGCAGGGGGCGAAGGTACGCAGATTGTCGACCACTGATCTGCGCCAAGATTTGGAAACTCGTTCGTGTATATCATCGATTTCCTCTCGTATAGCCCTACGAGTATATCTAAAATCTGTCCGTAAATGGTAAGCAACATATACATGTTTCTGTTGGACCGGTTTTGAGGGTACAGATATTTCGATAAACAGTCCGCGCAACAATTTTTGTATTGAAATGGAAGTGTCGTTGAAAAACCATTCACCCTGTTTTTCTTATGGTTTGCCTGTTCACTTCCCATGTTCTCATCCGTGCTCCCACTTTATCCTACGGCTATTTTTTTTTTCCTTTTTTCTTCCTAATCTAATTATCTTCCCCCTAATTTTAACGGGGTGGACCCGAGCCTTATTTTGTTTCAATCAAATCAAGCCACGTACGCGGGAGCACAAATGGGAGCATAGAGAGAGAGCAGACAAGTCTCGTCGGTTCTTCATAGCTTCTTCTTTTCCAAGAATTTTTGTGTTGGAGCAGCAATATAATGCTATAGTGGAAAAGGGACCAAACTGATTCTTTTCCAAGTGACCGAGAGATAACGATGCTAACAATAGCATTAGAGGTATCCATACCATTTGCACAGCAGTTGTTCTTGTATGTTTGATCTGCATTGAAGATTTATATCGGTACAACTGTTGCATATGCTTTGTTTGTGTTCAATCTTATTGTCCTTGTCTGTGCTTCTGCCGGCTTATTCTCTTCGAAGAGTTTGCATTTTAGACTTATTTAGTCTTCTTATTAGTAAGGAAATTTTGTATGTCTTGAATCTTATATACCAGATAATAATGGAAGTACTAAGTTTATGAATGTAAAATGTGTTTCTAATTTTTTTGGGGGGAACTCCGATCTATTTATCTTCAATTATGGTAGTAACGAACACTAGAAATAATAAAAATTACATCCAGATCCGTAAGCCACCTAGCGACGACTACAAGCACTGAAGCAAGCCGAAGACGCGCCACTGCCATCGCCCCTCCCTCGCTGGAGCCGGGTAAAACATGTTGTAGTAGACAGTTGGAAAGTCGTCGTGCTAAGGTCCAATTGGACCAACACATCAGAATAGCAACCGCCGCCGATGAAGAGTAGCATATATCAAAAGGATCTAACCTCCACACGCCCAATAAATAGTTGCACATATAGAGCATCACATTGTGAATAACTAAAATAAATAAGGCATACTACAAACAACCAAATATAGCAATTGAAACTAGATATATTCTCATTACAAAAGGGGCTCGACAAAACAAATCATGGGTTCCCCTTGTGAAGAGGCACGGCAAAATAAATCATGGGTTTTCTCACTTGTCATAGATGGGCTCGTTCCCATGGGAAGAGCATGGACTCTGGGTGCGCTCCATGTTGTCGCAGATGGGCTCCTTTCCCTTGGAAGAGGACGGCTATAGGGTGCCCTCCCTGATGTCGCAGATGGACTCTTTCCCCTTGGAAGAGCCGAAGAGGGTGCCCTCCTCGTGGTCGCCGTCGATGAGGTCTGACTTGGCAGCTGAGGATCCCAAGCCAGCGTAGCCAAACGTCTCCTTCAGAAATGACAAAAGGGGCTCAATGGCGATGTACGATGGCAAATTCTTGACAACGAGCCAAAGGAGATCAGCGGTGGGGCCATCGATGAGATTGACGGCAGTTGTACCCAAGGGGTTGGGGTGGGCCACTTAAGCTATGACATAGCCCGCGTCAGGCCGTCACTGTCAACGACCTCAATGTTGTAGCCGGCGACCGCAACAATCCAGCATAGTCTAGCCCGCTGATTGAGAGCCTGCGGCCAGTAATCATCGTCAGCTTCCTCGGCAACCACCTCGCCGACGTCGGGTGAAGAGGCTGCGATAAACCTCTTTTGGGCCATTCGCTCCTCGAGCTCCACGGGAAACGTAGTCAGGCTTAGGTTGCGACGCTCTGGAGTGGGCGATGGGGATGGGGATGGGGATCTGTGGGAAAGGAGGCGTTTGGTAGGGGCCATCTAAGAAACTCAGGGCGGCTAGGGTATGGAGATCGGTGGGTAACCTACACAGGCCAACCGGTAGATGTTAACGATGGAGGCAGGGTGGCAACGGTAACCTAACTAAGATTTCGAGTGAGGGAGGGGTGGTGTGTGTGTGTGTGTGTGTGTGTGTGTGTGTGTTTGCGAGCGGAGGTTTTGGGGTGTGTGTGTGTGGAGGGGGGCCAAGGTGGTGTTTGAAGAAATGTCGCGACTACTAGAAATTTTACTAGGTGGTAGTAAAATGCAGGGGCTACTGAAAATTTGGATCAAGGGATTGAAGCAGAGCAGTGAAGGAAATATGCCCTAAAGGCAATAATAAAGTTGCTATTTATATTTCCTTATATCATGATAAATGTTTATTATTCATGCTAGAATTGTATTAACCGCAAACTTAGTACATGTGTGAATACATAGACAAACAGAGTGTCCCTAGTATGCCTCTACTAGAGACTAGCTCGTTAATCAAAGATGGTTAAGTTTCCTAGCCATAGACATGTGTTGTCATTTGATGAACGGGATCACATCATTAGAGAATGATGTGATGGGCAAGACCCATCCGTTAGCTTAGCATATTGATCGTTTAGTTTTATTGCTATTGCCTTCTTCATGACTTATACATGTTCCTTTGACTATGAGATTATGCAACTCCCGAATACCGGAGGAACACCTTGCATGCTATAAAACGTCACAACGTAACTGGGTGATTATGAAGATGCTCTACAGGTGTCTCCGATGGTGTCTGTTGAGTTGGCATAGATCGAGATTAGGATTTGTCACTCAGTGTATCGGAGAGGTATCTCTGGGCCCTCTCGGTAATGCACATCACTATGAGCCTTTCAAGCAATGTGACTAATGAGTTAGTCACGGGATGATGCATTACGGAATGAGTAAAGAGATTTACCGGTGACGATATTGAACTAGGTATGATGATACCGACGACCGAATCTCGGGCAAGTAACATACCGATGACAAAGGGAACAACGTATGTTTTTATGCAGTTTGACCGATAAAGATCTTTGTAGAATATGTCAGAACCAATATGAGCATCTAGGTTCCACTATTGGTTATTGACCGGAGATGTGTCTCGGTCATGTCTACATAGTTCTTGAACCCGTAGGGTCCGCGCGCTTAACGTTCGATGACAATTTGTATTATGAGTTATGTGTTTTGATGACCGAAGATTGTTTGGAGTCCCGGATGAGATCACAGACTTGACGAGGAGTCTCGAAATGGTCGGGAGGTAAAGATTCATATATTGGAAGGTTGCATTCGGACATCGGAATGGTTCTGAGTGATTCAGGCATTTTTTGGAGTACCGGGAGGTTACCGGAACTCCTCGGGGGAAATCATGGGCCTTATGGGCCATGGGAGAGAAGGGGGTACAGCCCACAACGGGGAGGCGTGCGCCCCCAAGTGGAGTCCGAATAGGAAGGGGAGGGGGCGCGGCCCCCCTTTTCGCTCTTCCCCTCCTCTCCTTCCCCCTTTCCCCCCTCCGTAGAAAGGGAGTCCAAGTAGGACTCCCCTCCTTGGCGCGCCCCCCTTGGGCTGACCTCCTCTCCTCCCCCTTTATATACGTAGGAGGGGAGCACCCCAAAGATACACCAAGTCTTCTCTTAGCCGTGTGCGGTGCCCCCCTCCACGGTTACACACCTCGATCATACCGTTGTAATGCTTAGGCGAAGCCGTGCGCCGGTAACTTCATCATCACCGTCAACACACCGTCGTGCTGACGAAACTCTCCCTCGTCCTCAACTGGATCAAGAGCTCGAGGGACGTCATCGAGCTGAACGTGTGCTGAACACGGAGGTGCCGTACGTTTGGTACTTGGATCGGTTGAATCACGAAGACGCTCGACTACATCAACCGCGTTATTAAACACTTCCTCTTTCGGTCTATGAGGGTACGTGGACACACTCTCCCCTCTCATTTCTATGCATCACCTAGATAGATCTTGCGTGATCGTAGGAATTTTTTTGAAATACTGCGTTCCCCAACAGTGGTATCCGAGCCAGGTCTACGCGTAGATGTTATATGCACGAGTAGAACACAAAGAGTTGTGGGCGACAATATTCATACTTCTTACCAACAACGTCTTACTTTGATTCGGCGGTATTGTTGGATGAAGCGGCCCGGACCGACATTATATGATCGCGTTCATGAGACTGGTTCTACAGACGTGCTTTGCACACAAGTGGCTGGAGGGTGTCTGTTTCTCCAACTTTGGTTGAATCGAGTTTGACTACGTCCGGTCCTTGTTGAAGGTTAAAACATCACACTTGACGAAAAATCGTTGTGGTTTTGATGCGTAGGTAAGAACGGTTCTTGCTAAAAGCCCGTAGCAGCCACATAAAACTTGCAACAACAAAGTAGAGGACGTCTAACTTGTTTTTACAGGGCATGTTGTGATGTGATATGGTTAAGACGTGATGAGATATAAATTGTTGTATGAGATGATCATGTTTTGTAAAAGTTGTCGGCAACTGGCAGGAGCCTTATGGTTGTCGCTTTATTGTATAAAATGCAATCGCCATGTAATTGCTTTACTTTATCACTAAGCGGTAGTGATAGTCGTAGAAGCAATAGTTGGCAAGACGACGACGATGCTACGATGGAGATCAAGGTGTCAAGCCAGTGACGATGGTGATCATGACGTTGCTTTGGAGATGGAGATCAAAAGGCACAAGATGATGATGGCCATATCATATCTCTTATTTTGATTGCATGTGATGTTTATCCTTTATGCATCTTATTTTGCTTAGTACGACGGTAGCATTATAAGATGATCCCTCACTAAATTTCAAGGTATAAGTGTTCCCCCTGAGTATGCACCTTTGCTACAGTTCGTCGTGCCGAGACACCACGTGATGATCGGGTGTGATAAGCTCTACGTTCACATACAACAGGTGCAAGCTAGTTTTGCACGTGCAGAATACTCGGTTTAAACTTGGCGAGCCTAGCATGTGCAGATATGGCCTCGGAACACTGAGACGAAAGGTCAAACGTGAATCATATAGTAGATATGATCAACATAGTGATGTTGACCATTGAAAACTACTCCATCTCACATGATGATCGGACATGGTTTAGTTGATATGGATCATATGATCATTTAGATGACTAGAGGGATGTCTATCTAAGTGGGAGTTCTTAAGTAATATGATTAATTGAACTTTAATTTATCATGAACTTAGTACCTAATAGTATTTTCATGTCTATGTTGTTGTATATCAATGTCCCGTGCTACCGTTCCCTTGAATTTTAATGCGTTCCTAGAGAAAGCTAAGTTGAAAGATGATGGTAGCAATTACACGGACTGGGTCCGTAACTTGAGGATTATCCTCATTGTTGCACAGAAGAATTACATCCCGGAAGCATCGCTAGGTGCAAAACCCGCTGCAGGAGCAACTCCAGATGTTATGAACGTCTGGCAGAGCAAAGCTGATGACTACTCGATAGTTCAGTGTGCCATGCTTTACGGCTTAGAATCGGTACTTCAAAGACGTTTTGAAACGTCATGGAGCATATGAGATGTTCCAAGAGTTGAAGTTAATATTTCAAGCAAATGCCCGAATTGAGAGATATGAAGTCTCCAATAAGTTCTATAGCTGCAAGATGGAGGAGAATAGTTCTGTCAGTGAACATATACTCAGAATGTCTGGATACCACAACCACTTGACTCAACTGGGAGTTAATCTTCCTGATGGTAGTGTCATTGACAAAGTTCTTCAATCATTGCCACCAAGATACAAAAGCTTCGTGATGAACTATAATATGCAAGGGATGGATAGGATAATTCCCGAGCTCTTCGCAATGCTAAAGGCTGCGGAGGTAGAAATCAAAAAGGAGCATCAAGTGTTGATGATTAACAAGACCACTAGTTTCAGGAAAAAGGGCAAAGGGAAGAAGGGGAACTTCAAGAAGAATGGCAAGCAAGTTGCTGCTCAAGTGAACAAACCCAAGTCTGGACCTAAGCCTGAGACTGAGTGCTTCTACTGCAAAGGGACTGGTCACTAGAAGCGGAACTACCCCAAGTATTTGGCGGATAAGAAGGATGGCAAAGTGAAAGGTATATTTGATATACATGTTATTGATGTGTACCTTACTAATGCTTGTAGTAGCGCCTGGGTATTTGATACTGGTTTTGTTGCTCATATTTGTAACTCGAAACAGGGGCTACAGATTAAGTGAAGATTGGCTAAGGACGAGGTGACGATGTGCGTGGGAAATGGTTCCAAAGTCGATGAGATCGTCGTCAGCACGCTACCTCTACATCTACCGTCGGGATAGTTTTGGACCTAAATAATTGTTATTTGGTGCTAGCGTTAAGCATGAACATTATATCTGGATCTTGTTTGATGCGAGATGGTTATTCATTTAAATCAGAGAATAATGGTTGTTCTATTTATATGAGTAATATCTTTTATGGTCATGCACCCTTGATGAGTGGTCTATTTTTGTTGAATCTCGATAGTAGTGATACACATATTCATAATATTGAAGCCAAAAGATATAAGTTTAATAATGATAGTGCAACTTATTTTTGGCACTGCCATTTAGGTCATATTGGTGTAAAGTGCATGAAGAAACTCCATGCTGATGGGCTTTTAGAATCACTTGATGCTTGCGAACCATGCCTCATGGGCAAGATGACTAAGACTCCATTCTCCGGAACAATGGAGCGAGCAACTGACTTATTGGAAATAATGCATACTGATGTATGCGGTCCAATGAGTGTTGAGGCTCGCGGTGGGTATCATTATTTTTTGACCTTCACAGATGATTTGAGCAGATATGGGTATATCTACTTGATGAAACATAAGTTTGAAACATTTGAAAAGTTCAAAGAATTTCAGAGTGAAGTGGTAAATCATCGTAACAAGAAAATAAAGTTTCTACGATCTAATCGTGGAGGTGAATATTTGAGTTACGAGTTTGGTCTTCATTTGAAACAATGTGGAATAGTTTTGCAACTCACACCACCTGGAACACCACAGCGTAATGGTGTGTCCGAATGTCGTAACCGCACTTTATTAGATATGGTGCGATCTATGATGTCTCTTACTGATTTACCGCTATCGTTTTGGGGTTATGCTTTAGAGACGGCTGCATTCACGTTAAATAGGGCACCATATAAATCCGTTGAGATGACACCATATGAACTGTGGTTTGGCAAGAACCCAAGTTGTCGTTTCTTAAAGTTTGGGACTGCGATGCTTATGTGAAAAAAGAGTCAACCTGATAAGCTCGAACCCAAATCGGAGAAATGTGTCTTCATAGGATACCCAAAGGAGAAAGTTGGGTACACCTTCTATCACAGATCCGAAGGGAAGATATTCGTTGCTAAAAATGGATCCTTTCTAGAGAAGGAGTTTCTCTCGAAATAAGTGAGTGGGAGGAAAGTAGAACTTGATGAGGTAACTGTACCTGCTCCCTTATTGGAAAGTAGTTCATCACAGAAATCAGTTCCAGTGATTCCTACACCAATCAGTGAGGAAGCTAATGATAATGATCATGAAACTTCTGATCAAGTTACTACCGAACCTCATAGGTCAACCAGAGTAAGGTCCGCACCAGAGTGGTGGTAATCCTATTCTAGAGGTCATGTTACTTGACCATGACGAACCTACGAACTATGAGAAAGCGATGATGAGCCCAGATTCCGCGGAATGGCTTGAGGCCATGAAATATGAGATGGGATCCATGTATGAGAACAAAGTGTGGACTTTGGTTGACTTGCCCGATGATCGGCAAGCCATACAAAATAAATGGATCTTCAAGAAGAAGACTGATGCTGATGGTAATGTTACTGTCTACAAAGCTCGACTTGTTGCGAAAGGTTTTCGACAAGTTCAAGGAGTTGACTATGATGATACCTTCTCTCGCATAGCGATGCTTAAGTCTGTTCAAATCATGTTAGCAATTGCCACAATTTATGATTATGAAATTTGGCAAATGGATGTCAAAACTGCATTCCTTAATGGATATCTTAAAGAAGAGTTGTATATGATGCAACTAGAAGGTTTTGTCGATCCAAAAGGTGCTAACAAAGTGTGCAAGATCCAGTGATCCATTTATGGACTGGTGCAAGCCTCTTGGAGTTGGAATATACGCTTTGATAGTGTGATCAAAGCATATGGTTTTATATAGACTTTTAGAGAAGCCTGTATTTACAAGAAAGTGAGTGGGAGCTCTGTAGCATTTCTGATATTATATGTGGATGACATATTGTTGATTGGAAATAATACAGAATTTCTGGATAGCATAAAAGGATACTTGAATAAGAATTTTTTGAATGAAAGACCACGGTGAAGCCGCTTACATATTGGGCATCAAGATCTATAGAGATAGATCAAGATGCTTAATTGGACTTTCACAAAGCACATACCTTGATAAAGTTTTGAAGAAGTTCAAAATGGATCAGTCAAAGAAAGGGTTCTTACCTGTGTTACAAGGTGTGAAGTTGAGTCAAACTCAATTCCCGACCACTTCAGAAGATAGAGAGAAAATGAAAGTCATTCCCTATGCCTCAGCCATAGGTTCTATCATGTATGCAATGTTGTGTGCCAGACCTGTTGTGTGCCTTGCAATTAGTTTAGTAGGGAGGTACCAAAGTAATCCAGGAGTGGATCACTAAACAACGGCCAAGAACATCCTGAAATACCTGAAAAGGACTAAGGATATGTTTCTCATTTATGGAGGTGAAAAAGATCTCGTCGTAAATGGTTACGTCGATGCAAGCTTTGACACTGATCCGGACGATTCTAAATCGCAAACCGGACACGTGTTTACATTAAACGGTGGAGCTGTTAGTTGGTGCAGTTCTAAACAAAGCGTCGTGGCGGGATCTACGTGTGAAGCGGAATACATAGCTGCTTCGGAAGCAACAAATGAAGGAGTATGGATGAAGGAGTTCATATCCGATCTAGGTTTAATACCTAGTGCATCAGGTCCAATGAAAATCTTTTGTGACAATACTGTTGCAATTGCCTTGGCAAAGGAATCCAGATTTCACAAGAGAACCAAGCACATCAAGAGATGCTTCAATTCCATCTGCGATCAAGTCAAGGAGGGAGACATAGAGATTTGCAACATACATATGGATCTGAATGTTGCAGACCCGTTGACTAAGCCTCTCTCATGAGCAAAACATGATCAACACCAAGACTCCATGGGCGTTAGAATCATTACTATGTAATCTAGATTATTGACTCTAGTGCAAGTGGGAGACTGAAGGAAATATGCCCTAGAGGCAATAATAAAGTTGTTATTTATATTTCCTTATATCATGATAAATGTTTATTATTTATGCTAGAATTGTATTATCCTCAAACTTAGTACATGTGTGAATACATAGACAAACAGAGTGTCCCTAGTATGCCTCTACTAGACTAGCTCGTTAATCAAAGATGGTTAAGTTTCCTAGCCATAGACATGTGTTGTCATTTGATAAACATGATACAAGACCCATCCGTTAGCTTAGCATATTGATCGTTTAGTTTTTTTGCTATTGCTTTCTTCATGACTTACACATGTTCCTCTGACTATGAGATTATACAACTCCTGAATACCGAAAGAACACCATGTGTGCTATCAAACATCACAACGTAACTGGGTGATTATAAAGATGCTCTACATGTGTCTCCGATGGTGTTTGTTGAGTTGGCATAGATCGAGATTAGGATTTGTCACTCTGTGTATCGGAGAGGTATCTCTGGGTCCTCTCGGTAATGCACATCACTATGATCCTTGCAAGCAATTTGACTAATGAGTTAGTCACGAGATGATGCATTACGGAATGGGTAAAGAGATTTGCTGGTGACGAGATTGAACTAGGTATGATGATACCGACGATCGAATCTCGGGCAAGTAACATACCGATGACAAAGGGAACAACGTATGTTGTTATGCGGTTTGACTGATAAAGATCTTCGTAGAATATGTAGGAACTAATATGAACATCCAGGTTCCGCTATTGGTTATTGACCGGAGATGTGTCTTGGTCATGTCTACATAGTTCTCGAACCCGTAGGGTCCGCACGCTTAACGTTCGACGGTGATTTGTATTATGAGTTATGTGTTTTGATGACCGAAGATTTTTTGGAGTCCCGGATGAGATCACGGACATGAAGAGGAGTCTCGAAATGGTAGAGAGGTAAAGATTCATATATCGGAAGGTTACATTCGGACAATGGAATGGTTCCGAGTGATTCGGGCATTTTTCCGGAGTACCGGGAGGTTACGGGAACCCCCCGGGGAAAATCATGGGCCTTATGGGCCATGGGAGAGAAGAGGGGACAACCCACAAGGGGGAGCCCCCCCCAGGTGGAGTCCGGATAGGAAGGGGAGGGGGCGCGGCCCCCCTTTCCCTCTTCCCCTTCTCTCCTTCCCCCCCTTTCCCCCTCCGTTGAAAGGAAGGAGAGGGGGCGAATCCTACTTGGACCGGGAGTCCAAGTAGGACTCCCCCCTTGGCGCCCCCCCTGGGCCAACCTCCTCTCCTCCCCCCTTTATATACGTGGGAGGGGAGCACTCCAAAAGGTACACCAAGTCTTCTCTTATCCGTGTGCGGTGCCCCCTTCCACGGTTACACACCCTCGGTCATATCGTTGTAGTGCTTAGGCGAAGCCCTGCGCCGGTAACTTCATCATCACCGTCAACACACCGTCGTGCTGACGAAACTCTCCCTCATCCTCAACTGGATCAAGAGCTCGAGGGACATCATCGAGCTGAACGTGTGCTGAACACGGAGGTGCCGTACATTCGGTACTTGGATCGGTTGAATCACGAAGATGTTCGACTACATCAATCGCGTTTCTAAACGCTTCCACTTTCGGCCTACGAGGGTACATGGAAACACTCTCCCCTCTCGTTGCTATGCATCACCTAGATAGATCTTGCGTGATCGTAGGAATTTTTTTGAAATACTGCGTTCCCCAACAAGCAGGAGTAACAAACATCACACACGGTCCACAAATAATAGTCGTGTGCTATCAAACAGAAAACAACACTAGGAGAGTAGATATTTTTGAGATTGCGAGTGAAGCATGCATGTGCGGGAGCGGGAGCAACAAACATCCCACACGATCGAAACATAATAATCTTGTGCTATCAAACAGAAAAATTCTCCAGACGGGTAGATATTTTCTAGAGCGGGAGCAACGAACATCGCACTCGGTCGAAACATAGTAATCTTGTGTTATCAAATAGAAAAACCTTCCAGGCGGGTAGATATTTTTGAGATTGAGAGGGAAGCCTCGTGGAGCCCAATCTACTATGCTGATGTGAGTGACAGGGGCACTGGCGTGGCACATTGGTAGTCTGAGAGAATCATGTTTGTTACGCCCCCAATCGCAGACGATTGTTACATCTAACTCGTGTGTTGTTTATAAATTTGGCAAAATAATGCGATAACGGGCCAGAAAACGAAAACACTTGCATGTGGACCAAATATATGTATGAAAAGGGTGGTTTGATGTTCAAATACCCTATGCACAACTTTGGTGTGGCACCTGTCGCACAAAGCGCACATTATTGCTAGTCCGCCACCCCCACCACTGGTACAACGACGTCCTAAACAAACGGCTTAAAACCCCTTTCCGCGACGACATTTGGAACCCTCACCAAGTGAGTGTGTGCGATAGGGTGTCCTTCCCACACGACCCAGAAATCGTCGGGGATAGGCCCTCCTGGGACCCAGGCTGGGGCCGTGTGCGATCGGGCGAGGCATCGAAACCCAATCATTTCCGTAGGTATGTACATCCCACACGGTGAATCCCAGAAATCATTTCTGTAGGTATGTACATCCCACACGGTGAATCCCAGAAATCATTTTCGTAGGTATGTACATCCCACATGGTGAATCCCAGAAATCATTTCCGTAGGTATGTACATCCCACACGGTGAATCCTAGAAATCATTTCCGTAGGTATGTACATCCCACAAGTGAATCCCAGAAATCATTTCTGTAGGTATGTACATCCCACACGGTGAATCCCAGAAAATCGTTTCCGTAGGTATGTACATCCCACATGGTTCTTTGTGTGGAAACGTTTGTGCAAGGTGGCCTAACTGCTACCTCTTGAGCACTGCATTGGTTTTCCCTTGAAGAGGAAAGGGTGATGCAGCAAAGTAGCGTAAGTATTTCCCTCAGTTTTTTAGAACCAAGGTATCAATCCAGTAGGAGACTACATGCAAGTCGCCTCGCACTTACACAAAAAAATTAGAACTTTGCAACCAATGCGATAAAAGGGGTTGTCAATCCCTTCACGACCACTTGCAAAAGTGAGATCCGATAGAGATAATAAGATAAATATTTTTGGTATTTTTATGATATAGATTGAAAGTAAAGATTGCAAAGTAAAGTAAATTGGAAACTTATATGATGGAAAATAGACCCGGGGTCCATAGGTTTCACTAGTGGCTTCTCTCAAGATAGCATAAGTATTACGGTGGGTAACAAATTACCGTCGAGCAATTGATAGAAAAGTGCATAATTATGAAAATATCTAGGCATGATCATGTATATAGGCATCACGTCTGCGACAAGTATACCGAAACGATTCTGCATCTACTACTATTACTCCACACATCGACCGCTATCCAGCATGCATCTAGAGTATTGAGTTCATAAGAACAGAGTAACGCATTAGGCAAGATGACATGTGATACGTCCATTTTGCATCATGCTTTTATATCAATATTTATTGCATTATGGGATGTTATTACACATTATGTCACAATACTTATGCCTATTCTCTCGTATTTTACAAGGTTTACATAAAGAGGGAGAATGCCGGCAGCTGGGATTTTGGCTGGAAAAGGAGCAAATATTAGAGACCTATTCTGCACAGCTCCAAAAGTCCTGAAACTTCACGAATGATGTTTTCCAAATATATAAAAAACATTGAGCGTAAGAACTTCACCAGGGGGGCCACACCCTGCCCACGAGGGTGGGGGGCGCGCCCTACCCCCTGGGCGCGCCCCCTACCTGGTGGGCCCCCTGGTGGCCCTCCGGTGACCATCTTCTGCTATATGGACTCTTTTGATGGAAAAATAATCATAAGCCATCTTCTCGGACAAAACTCTGCCGCCACGAGGCGGAACCTTGGCGGAACCAATCTAGGGTTCTGGCGGGGCTGTTCTGCCGGGGAAACTTTCCTCCCGGAGGGGGAAATCATCGCCATCGTCATCACTAACGCTCCTCTCATCGGGAGAGGGCAATCTCCATCAACATCTTCATCAGCACCATCTCATCTCAAAACCTTAGTTTATCTCTTGTATCCAATTCTTGTCTCCAAGTCCGGGATTGGTGTAGTAGGTTGCTAGTAGTGTTAATTACTCCTTGTAGTTGATGCTAGTTGGTTTAATTGGTGGAAGATCATATGTTCAGATCCTATATGCACATTAATACCCCTCTGATTATGAACATGTCTATGCTTTGTGAGTAGTTACTTTTATTCCCGAGGACATGGGAGAAGTCTTGCTATTAGTAGTCATGTGAATTTGGTATTCGTTCGATATTTTGATGAGATGTATGTTGTGCCTCCTCTAGTGATGTTATGTGAACGTCGACTACATGACACTTCACCATTATTTGGGCCTAGAGTAAGGCATTGCGAAGTAATAAGTAGATGATGGGTTGCTAGAGTGACAGAAGCTTAAACCCTAGTTTATGCGTTTCTTCGTAAGGGGCTGATTTGGATCCATATGTTTCATGCTATGGCTAGGTTTACCTTAATACTTTTGTTGTATTTGCAGATGCTTGCAATAGAGGTTAATCATAAGTGGGATGCTTGTCCAAGTAAGGGCAGCACCCAAGCACCGGTCCACCCACATACCAAATTATCAAAGTACCGAACGCGAATCATATGAACGTGATGAAAACTAGCTTGACGATATTCCCATGTGTCCTCGGGAGCGCTTTACATCATATAAGAGTTTGTCCAGGCTTGTCCTTTGCTACAAAAGGATTGGGACACTTTGCTGCACTTTATTTACTTTTGTTACTTGTTGCTCGTTACAAATTATCTTATCACAAAACTATCTGTTACCACTTATTTCAGTACTTGCAGAGAATACCTTGCTGGAAACCGCTTATCATTTCCTTCTGCTCCTCATTGGGTTCGACACTCTTACTTATCGAAAGGACTACGATAGATCCCCTATACTTGTGGGTCATCAAGACTCTTTTCTGGCGCTGTTGCCGGGGAGTGAAGCGCCTTTGGTAGGTGGAATTTGGTAAGGAAAAATTTATATAGTGTGCTAAAATTTACTGTCACTTGTTACTATGGAAAGTAATCCTCTGAGGGACTTGTTCGGGGTATCTTCACCCCGACCAGTAGAGCAAAGAGTTTCTCCTCAACCTACTGAACCTACTGAAAATGAAAATGCTTGCTTTGAAATTCCTTTGGGTATGGTAGAAAAACTGCTAGCTAATCCTTTTTAGGAGATGGAACAAAACATCCTGATGAGCATCTAATATATGTGGATGAAGTTTGTGGATTATTTAAGCTTGCAGGTGTACCTGGAGATGTTGTTAAGAAGAAGGTCTTCCCTTTATCTTTGAGGGGAGATGCATCGACATGGTATAGGCTATGTGATGATATGGAGTCTTGGAACTACAAACGATTGAAATTGGAATTTGATCAAAAATTTTATCCTATGCATCTTGTTCATCGTGATCGCAATTATATATATAATTTTTGGCCTCGCGAAGGAGAAAGCATCGCTCAAGCTTGGGGGTGGCTTAAATCAATGTTATATTCATGCCCCAATCATGAGATCTCAAGAGAAATGATTATTCAAATTTTTTATGCTCGGCTTTCTGGTAACAATCGCACCATGCTCGATACTTATTGTGCTGGCTCTTTTATGATGAAGACTATTGAATTCAAATGGGATTTATTGGAAAGAATTAAACGCAACTCCGAAGATTGGGACCTCGACAATGGTAAGGAGTCAGGTATGACACCTAGTTTTGATTGTGTTAAATCTTTTATGGATACTGATATTTTTCGTAAATTTAGCACTAAATATGGACTTGACTCTGAGATAGTAGCTTCTTTCTGTGAATCTTTTGCTGCTTATGTTGATCTCCCCAAGGAGAAGTGGTTTAAATATCATCATCCCATAGAAGTAAAAGTAGCTGCACCTATTAAAGTTGAAGAAAAGACCATTACTTATAATGATCCTATTGTTCCTACTTCTTTTGTTGAGAAACCACCTTTCCCTGTTAGGATAAAGGATCATGCTAAAGCTTCAACTGTGGTTCGTAAAAGCAATATTAAAACATATACACCTCCTGAGCAAGTTAAAGTTGAACCTAATATTGCTATTGTTAAAGATCTCTTGTCTGATAATATAGATGGGCATGTTATTTATTTCTGTAATGAAACTGCTAGAATTGCTAAACCCCGTGATACAGATAAACCTACACATGCATGTTATTTCTATTAAAATAGGAGATCATTGTTATCATGGCTTATGTGATATGGGTGCTAGTGCTAGTGCAATACCTTATTCTTTATACCAAGAAGTTATGCATGATATTGCACCTGCTGAGATGGAAGATATTGATGTTACAATTAAACTTGCTAATAGAGATACTATTTCACCAATGGGAATTGTTAGAGATGTTGAAGTCTTGTGTGGGAAAACTAAATATCCTGCTGATTTTCTTGTTCTTGGTTCCCCACAAGATAGTTTTTGTCCCATTATATTTGGTAGACCCTTCTTAAATACTAGTAATGCTACCATAGATTGCAAAAGGGATGTTGTTACTGTCGGTTTAGATGATATGACTCATGAATTTAATTTTTCTAAATTTAGTAGACAACACCGTGAAGAAGAATTACCTAGTAAGGATGAAATTATTGGTCTTGCTTCTATTGCTGTACCTCCTAGTGATCCTTTAGAACAATATTTGTTAGACCATGAAAATGATATGTTTATGAATGAAAGAAGGGAATTAGATGAAGTATTCTTTAAACAGGAACCTATTCTGAAAAACAATTTACCTGTTGAAATCCTAGGAGATCCTCCTCCACCCAAGGGTGATCCCATGTTTGAGCTTAAACCGTTACCTGATACTCTTAAATATGCTTTTCTTGATGAGAAAAAGATATATCCTGTGATTATTAGTGCTAACCTTTCAGAGCATGAGGAAGAGAGATTATTGAAAACTCTGAAGAAGCACCGCGCTGCTATTGGGTATACTCTTGATGATCTTAAGGGCATTAGTCCCACTCTATGTCAACATAAAATTAATTTGGAAGAAGATGCTAAACCAGTTCGTGATCATCAATGCCGACTGAATCCTAAAATGAAAGAGGTGGTAAGAAAGGAGATACTAAAGCTCCTTGAGGCAGGTATAATTTATCCCATTGCTGATAGTAAGTGGAGATGTGAAGAAAATAGTCTTGTCTTAAATTGGGAAAAGTGACACTTTATGGTTAATGAAGGTATTGTCTTGGGGCCTAAAGTTTCTGAAAGAGGTATCGAAGTTGATAAAGCCAAGGTTGATGCTATTGAAAAGATGCCATGTCCCAAGGACATCAAAGGTATAAGAAGTTTCCTTGGTCATGCCGGTTTTTATAGGAGGTTCATTAAGGACTTCTCAAAAATCTCTCGGCCTCTGACTAATTTATTACAAAAAAATATACCATTTGTTTTTGATGATGATTGTGTAGAAGCATTTGAAATACTTAAGAAAGCACTGATCTCTGCACCTATTGTTCAGCCACCTGATTGGAATTTACCCTTTGAAATTATGTGCGATGCTAGTGATTATGCTGTAGGTGCTGTTCTAGGACAAAGAGTTGATAAGAAACTAAATGTTATTCAATATGCTAGTAAAACTCTAAACAATTCTCAAAGAAATTATGCTACTACTGAAAAAGAATTCTTAGCAGTTGTATTTGCTTGTGATAAGTTTAGACCTCATATTGTTGATTCTAAAGTAACTATTCACACTGATCATGCTGCTATTAAATATCTTATGGAAAAGAAAGATGCTAAACCTAGACTTATTAGATGGGTTCTCTTGCTACAAGAATTTGATTTACATATTGTTGATAGAAAAGGAGCTGAGAACCCCGTTGCAGACAACTTGTCTAGGTTAAAAAATGTGCTTGATGACCCATGACCTATTGATGATAGCTTTCCTGGTGAGCAATTAAATGTCATAAATACTTCTCATAGTGCTCCATGGTATGCTGACTATGCTAATTATATTGTTGCTAAGTTTATACCACCTATTTTCACATACCAGCAAAAGAAAAAGAGGCTGATTTGGATCCATATGTTTCATGCTATGGTTAGGTTTACCTTAACACTTTTGGTGTAGTTGCGGATGCTTGCAATAGAGGTTAATCATAAGTGGGATGCTTGTCCAAGTAAGGGCAGCACCCAAGAACCGGTCCACCCACATACCAAATTATCAAAGTACCGAACGCGAATCATATGAACATGATGAAAACTAGCTTGACGATATTCCCATGTGTCCTCGGGAGTGCTTTACATCATATAAGAGTTTGTCCAGGCTTGTCCTTTGCTGCAAAAGGATTGGTCCACTTTGCTGCACTTTATATACTTTTGTTACTTGTTGCTCGTTACAAATTATCTTATCACAAAACTATCTATTACCACTTATTTCAGTACTTGCAGAGAATACCTTGCTGGAAACCGCTTATCATTTCCTTCTGCTCCTCGTTGGGTTCGACACTCTTACTTATCGAGAGGACTACGATAGATACCCTATACTTGTGGGTCATCAACATGATGTACAGGGATAAACTCAAGCAATATGATATAAGCCCCATCTTTTTATCCTCGATGGCAATAATACAATACGTGCCTTGCTACCCCTATTGTCACTGGGAAAGGACACCACAAGATTGAACCCAAAGCTAAGCACTTCTCCCATTGCAAGAAAGATCAATCTAGTAGGCCAAACCAAACTGATAATTCGAAGAGACTTGCAAAGATAACAAATCACACATACAAGAATTCAGAGAAGAATCAAATATTGTTCATAGATAATCTTGATCATAAACCCACAATTCATCGGATCTTGACAAACACACCGCAAAAAGAATTACATCGAATAGATCTCCAAGAAGATCGAGGAGAACTTTGTATTGAGATCCAAAGAGAGAGAAGAAGCCATCTAGCTAATAACTATGGACCCGAAGGTTTGTGGTAAACTACTCACAAATCATCAGAGATGCCATGGTGTTGATGTAGAAGCCCTCCGTGATCGATTCCCCCTCCGACGGAGCTCCGGAAAAGGCCCCAAGATGGGATCTCTTGGGTACAAAAGGTTGCGGCGGTGGAAATAGGGTTTCGTGGTGCTCTCGGATGTTTTCAAGGTATATGAGAATATATAGGTGAAAGAAGTTGGTCAGGACAACCACGAGGGGCCCATGAGGGTGGGGGCGCGCCTGCCCCCTAGGCACGCCTTCCTGCCTCGTGGCATCCTCGATGCTTCCTTGACATCCACTCCAAGTCTCCTAGATTGTGTTTGTTCCAAAAATCACTCTCCCGAAGGTTTCATTCCGTTTGGATTCCGTTTGATATTCCTTTTCTGCGAAACACTAAAATAGGCAAAAAACAGCAATTTGCACTGGGCCTTTGGTTAGTAGGTTAGTCCCAAAAATAATATAAAAGTGTATAATAAAGCCCATTAAACATCCAAAACATATAATATAATAGCATGGAACAATCAAAAATTATGGATACATTGGAGACGTATCACTAACACAAATAGTTCGCTGTCAGAAGCCGTGTGTGATTGTTAGTTGATCGAACACGCCTACTTTCTAGAAACCGTGCGGGTTGTTTGAGTTCATTGCCCACGGTATTGTCTGAGTAACCGTTTGCAATAGAAAACCCCAATAAGCAGGGTAATTAGTCTGTTATTTATAATCCATGTACTAATCAAACTGATATTTCTTATAAAACATGCTAGATATTTCATATCCGTATAAAAGCAACCAGGATTTCATAATGGAATTACATCAGATAGCTTCGGCACTCAGTTACGCCATTACACAACATCACCAAGTGTCACATGCAACATCAAAAACCTTTGGAAAGTAGCATCATACACGGTAAATAGACAGATGAATCTCATCTGGGAAACTGCAGAAGCGGAAGGCAATTATTGAGCCTTTAGTGATGTTGAATGTCCTTGCAACTTTAGGCCAGTGGCTATGGATAATTGCCCGCCCAACCTTCATCCTCTTCAACAAGACTTCAATATTGTACCGTGGGTGTTGAATGAATACCTTACTCGCCTCTTGACCATGCAGGTGGTTTGAGAGGTAATCATCGGTGAACTACTTTGAAAAGTACTGAAAACACAGCTATGCATAAATCACTGTTGTAAATTTTGAAATGGCGCAAGGGGTAAAAACAAGGTAAAAGAGTTGGTACCATCCTACAGTTGACTGATATCTTCTTCATTGTGCAAACAAAGATCTTGCTGTTATTCGTCGCTAGTTTCTTCATCCTAACAATCTTTCTGAGTTTCTTGACTTGACTGATATTCATGGACATCTCATTTCCCCATATGCAAAATGGGTCGAACAGTGGGTCTAAGCCTCTGACAGCATGACCTACATGTGCAAGACCAAATTGTAAGAAACCTAAATATTAGAATGATTCCTGCAACTGCACAATAATGTGCTATTAGCCAAAGGACCCTGCTTGAACAAACCTTGATGGTAAACCGTAGTGTCTCCCATTGTTCCCCTGCAACACACATAAGGAAGATCTTGATCAGGTTAACTGAGAGTTGGCATACTATCAGTAGAATATGTATTGAGTACCGCCAAATTTGATTGGTGTCACATGCATAACAATACAAAATTGTACCCACAACAAATGAAAATCAAATTGCAGAACTGAACCAAACAATTAAATGGACAGCAGACCAAATGGACCAAAATAGTTAACTGAGCACGACATTGCAGAATAGAAACATGTACTAGAAGATAAGACAGTTAACAAAACAAAGAATGCTTGAGAACAGTACTATGAAATGTAGGAATTGTTGGACCAAAGTGTTAATTGAACATTGCATTTCAGAGAACCAAACTGTTAACTGAACATCAGATTGCATATTAACAATACAGAGGACAAATCACTAGAAGGCACTGGCGGTGGCCTCGAGAAAACATCATGAACTGTATTTTAAAGTAGAGAACCGCACGGAAGTGTCGACGGTGACCTCGAAGACGAGGTGCTCCTCCAAGATCTGGCGGTTGACACGCATGTCAGCCATAGCGACCTCATTCGCGCATGCGGCCGCATGCAGCTCCACGCTATACTGCATGTAAAATGGCTGTGGGCGGTGCTTAATTGGAGGAGGGGGGCAGTGATTTTGGTGGAAGGTGTCGCTCCGTCAGTCAGGGCATGTGGGACGGGAAATGAGGAGGATGGTGTGGGTGGGGTGTGGATTACCTGACCATATCGACGAGGTCACGCAGCAAGAAGAAGGGTCGGCGGCAAGGAGGCCGCGCAGCAAGAAGAAGGGTTGCCATCGAGGAGGCGGTGCTGCAATAAGAAGGGTCACCAGCGAGGAGGCGGCGCTGCAAGAAGAAGGGTCGCCGGCGAGGAGGCTGAGCTGCCAGTAAGCAGCAGTGAATGTTTGAACTTGGAAAGCAAGGAGGAACAATGGAAATGTGGCTTTTGGTAGGAGGGAGGGGGCGGGGAGATATATATTTTTGCGGTGGCAAAAAAGTTTTGCTTGGTGGCGCGAGAAACTGGCGCGCAAGTGTGGTTCAAGCGAGGGCAGTGGACTGTAGACGACGAAGCTTCCTGCGTAAGCCAGACAAGACAGTGCGCCAAGATATTTTATATTGCATCCCACACGATTCTTTCTAGTAAACTATTTGTGGTAACCTGATTTTCTCATTATGTTTTGAAAGACAAAATGGTGTTATGGAGGGAAAGGATGGTGTTTGAATTGCTAGAATATTTACGTACAGTGAACATGCAACTAGTACATGAGTGTCGTGTTTAAGTTTGGAATTATTCCGGGTTCGTTTGACATTTTTATGCATTAATTGAGTTTTTGGGCATTTAATGTGCATAATTCAAATTTGAACTACAAGCACACGCTCCAATGCACCAAAGTTTGCTAAAAAATCACATGTGTGTCTTTGGGTGAATTTATAGGTCCCATACAAGAAATCGTAATAAAATTCAAACAACTGGGTGTCGTGGCTCAACCGAAATGATTGAGAAACTTGGTTTTTTAATTCCTGTAAATCCAAAACATGGCTGAAAATCATGAAACTTGGCATGGTGTCATTACATGGCACCAACATGCTATAGTAATTTTTTGGCCGAATTGGGACAAGCTTTGATGTAAGCTTCTTGCAAACCGGAGCTTCCCTCAAGAAGGCTCCTAGTCCTGAGAGGGAACGTGTCACTTCCGTGTGCGAAACGACATACATACACTGCCTTCTCCCGCCTTAATGTTTTTACACAGGCATATTAGACCAAATACAAGTATTGTGCTAAATTTTGGAATTATTCCGCGTTCGTTTGGCCTTTTTATACATTAATTGAGTTTCTGGGCATTTAATGTGCATAATTCAAATTTGAACTACAAGCACAGGCTCCAGTGCACCAAAGTTGTTTGAAAAATCACATGTGTGTCCTTGGGTGAATTTCTAGGTCCCATACAAGAGATGAGAGTGAAATTCAAACATCTGGGGATCGTGGCTCAGCCTGAAAGATTGAAAAACTTGGTTTTTTAATTCCTGTAATTCCAAAACACGCCTGAAAATCATGAAACTTGGCATGGTGTCATGACTTGGCACCAACATGCTGCGATATTTTTTTGGCCGAATTGGGACAAGCTTTGGTGTAGGCTTCTTGCAAACCGGAGCTTCCCTCAAGAAGGCTCGTGGTTCCGAGAGGGAACGTGTCACCTCCGTATGCGAAACGACATACGTACACTGCCTTCTCCCGCCTTAATTTTTTTACACAGGCAGATTAGACTAAATAGAAGTACCGTGCTAAATTTTGGAATTATTCCGGGCTCGTTTCGCCTTTTTTATACATTAATTGAGTTTTGGGGCATTTAATGTGCATAATTCAAATTTGAACTGCATGCACAGGCTCCAGTGCATCAAAGTTGTTTGAAAAATCGCATGTGTGTCCTTGGGTGAATTTCTAGGTCCCATGCAAGAGATGGGAGTGAAATTCAAACATCTGGGTGTCGTGGCTCGGCCGAAAATATTGAGAAATTTGATTTTTTAATTCCTGTAATTCCAAAACACGCCTGAAAATCATGAAACTTGGCATGGTGTCATGACATGGCACCAACATGCTAAGGTAATTTTTTGGCCGAATTGGGACAAGCTTTGTGTAAGCTTCTTGCAAACTGGAGCTTCCCTCAAGAAGGCTTGTGGTTCCGAGAGGGAATGTGTCACCTCCGTGTGCGAAACGACATACGTACACTGCCTTCTCCCGCCTTAATTTTTTTACACAGGCAGATAAGACCAAATAGAAGTGTCATGCTAAATTTTGGAATTATTCCGGGCTCGTTTCGCCTTTTTTATACATTAATTGAGTTTTTGGGCATTTAATGTGCATAATTCAAATTTGAACTACAAGCACAGGCTCCAGTGCACCAAAGTTGTTTGAAAAATCACATGTGTGTCCTTGGGTGAATTTCTAGGTCCTGTGCAAGAGATGAGAGTGAAATTCAAATATCTGGGCATCGTGGCTTGGCCGGAAAGATTGAGAAACTTGGTTTTTTAATTCCCATAATTCCAAAACATGCCTGAAAATCATGAAACTTGGCATGGTGTCATGACATGGCACCAACATGATGCGGTAATTTTTTTGGCCGAATTGGGACAAGCTTTGGTGTAAGCTTCTTGCAAACCGGAGCTTCCCTCAAGAAGGCTCCTGGTCCCGAGAGGGAACGTGTCACCTCCATGTGTGAAATGACATACGTACACTGCCTTCTCCCCCCTTAATTTTTTACACAGCCAGATTAGACCAAAGAGAAGTACCGTGCTAAATTTTGGAATTATTTCGGGTTCATTTGGCCATTGTTATACATTAATTGAGTTTCTGGGCATTTAATGTGCATAATTCAAATTTGAACTACAAGCACATGCTCCAGTGCACCAAAGTTGTTTGAAAAATCACATGTGTATCCTTGGGTGAATTTCTAGGTCCCATGCAAGAGATGGGAGTGAAATTCAAACATCTGGGCATCGCGGCTCGGCCGGAAAGATTGAGAAATTTGGTATTTTAATTCCTGCAATTCCAAAACACGCCTGAAAATCATGAAACTTGGCATGGTCTCATGACATGGCACCAACATGTTGTGGTAATTTTTCTGTTCGATTTGCGAAGGTGCACACATTAACAATCAACAACGTCATTTTGGAACAAGTGCTGTCAGGTTACAAATTGGAAACACAAGTATTATTGAAACCGTGGGCGTTCAACTTACCAATTACGTGTGGCCACACATCCCCTTTTTTATTGGCTAGGAGGTGCTGTGCGGGGTAGCTATTTGAGTGCGGGAGGCATGCAACCAGACCCCTGCGCGTGCTAATCGGGAGGAGAGCCCTTTTGACCGCTACCCGCCGTGCACCTCCCTCCCAACGTCTCCATTAATGGCGCCCGAGTGAAGGAAATATGCCCTAGAGGCAATAATAAAGTTATTATTTGTTTCCTTATATCATGATAAATGTTTATTATTCATGCTAGAATTGTATTAACCGGAAACATAATACATGTGTGAATACATAGACAAACAGAGTGTCACTAGTATGCCTCTACTTGACTAGCTCGTTGATCAAAGATGGTTATGTTTCCTAACCATAGACATGAGTTGTCATTTGATTAACGTGATCACATCATTAGGAGAATAATGTGATTGACTTGACCCATTCTATTAGCTTAGCACTTGATCGTTTAGTTTGTTGCTATTGCTTTCTTCATGACTTATACATGTTCCTATGACTATGAGATTATGCAACTCCCGTTTACCCGAGGAACATGTTATGTGCTACCAAACTCACAACGTAACTGAGTGATTATAAAGGTGCTCTACAGGTGTCTCCAAAGGTACTTGTTGGGTTGGCAAATTTCGATATTAGGATTTCTCACTCCGATTGTCGGAGAGGTATCTCTAGGCCCTCTCGGTAATGCACATCAGTTAAGCCTTGCAAGCATAGCAACTAATGAGTTAGTTGCGGGATGATGTATTACGGAATGAGTAAAGAGACTTGCCGGTAACGAGATTGAACTAGGTATTGAGATACCGATGATCGAATCTCGGGCAAGTAACATACCGATGACAAAGGGAACAACGTATGTTGTTATGCGGTCTGACCGATAAAGATCTTCGTAGAATATGTGGGAGCCAATATGAGCATCCAGGTTCCGCTATTGGTTATTGACCAGAGACGTGTCTCGGTCATGTCTACATAGTTCTCGAACCCGTAGGGTCCGCACGCTTAACGTTTCGATGACGGTTATATTATGATTTTATGAGTGTTGATGTACCGAAGGTTGTTTGGAGTCCTGGATGTGATCACGGACATGACGAGGAGTCTCGAAATGGCCGAGACATGAAGATTGATATATTGGACGACTATATTCGGACACCGGAATGGTTCCGGGGGTTATCGGATATATATCGTAGTACCGAGGGGTTACCGGAACCCCCTCGGGGGTTATTGGGCCTCACGGGCCCAAAGTGGTGGAAGAGGAGAGGCAGCAGGAGGTGGCGCGCGGCCCCCTTGCCCCAATCCGAATTGGGAAAGGGGAGGGGGCGCGGCCCCCCTTCTTCTTCCTTCTCTCCACCTCCTCCTTCCTCCTTCTCCTAGTTGGAATAGGAAAGGGGGGAAAACCTACTTGGAGTAGGATTGCCCCCCTTGGGCGCGCCTCCTCCTCTTGGCCGGCCCCCTCCTCCCCCCCTTTATATACGGAGGAGGGGGGCACCCCATAGACACAACAATTGATCAAGTTGATCTTTTAGCCGTGTGCGGTGCCCCCCTCCACCATAGTCCACCTCGATAATACTGTAGCGGTGCTTAGGCGAAGCCCTGCGTCGGTAGAACATCAACATCGTCACCACGTCGTCGTGCTGACGAAACTCTCCCTCAACACTTGGCTGGATCGGAGTTCAAGGGACGTCATCGGGCTGAACGTGTGCTGAACTCGGAGGTGCCATGCGTTCGGTACTTGATCGGTCAGATCATGAAGACGTACGACTACATCAACCGCGTTGTGCTAACACTTCCGCTTTCGGTCTATGAGGGTACGTAGACAACACTCTCCCCTCTCGTTGCTATGCATCACCATGATCTTGCGTGTGCGTAAGAATTTTTTTGAAATTACTACGTTCCCCAACAGTGGTATCAGAGCCAGGTTTTATGCGTTGATGTCATATGCACGAGTAGAACACAAGTGAGTTGTGGGCGATATAAGTCATACTGCTTACCAGCATGTCATACTTTGGTTCGGCGGTATTGTTGGATGAAGCAGCCCAGACGGACATTACGCGTACGCTTACGCGAGACTAGTTCTGCCGACGTGCTTTGCACACGGGTGGCTGGCGGGTGTCAATTTCTCCAACTTTAGTTGAACCAAGTGTGGCTACGCCCGGTCCTTGGGAATGTTAAAACAACACCAATTTGACAAACTATCGTTGTGGTTTTGATGCGTAGGTAAGAACGGTTCTTGCTCAGCCCGTAGCAGCCACGTAAATCTTGCAACAACAAAGTATAGGACGTCTAACTTGTTTTTGCAGGGCATGTTGTGATGTGATATGGTCAAGACATGATGCTAAATTTTATTGTATGAGATGATCATGTTTTGTAACCAAGTTATCGGCAACTGGCAGGAGCCATATGGTTGTCGCTTTATTGTATGCAATGCAATCGCCCTGTAATGCTTTATTTTATCACTAAGCGGTAGTGATAGTCGTAGAAGCATAAGATTGGCGAGACGACAATGATGCTACGATGGAGATCAAGGTGTCGCACCGGTGACGATGGTGATCATGACGGTGCTTTGGAGATGGAGATCACAAGCACAAGATGATGATGGCCATATCATATCACTTATATTGATTGCATGTGATGTTTATCTTTTATGCATCTTATCTTGCTTTGATTGATAGTAGCATTATAAGATGATCTCTCACTAAATTTTAAGAGAAAAGTGTTCTCCCTGAGTATGCACCGTTGCCAAAGTTCGTCGTGCCCAGACACCATGTGATGATCGGGTGTGATAAGCTCTACGTCCATCTACAACGGGTGCAAGCCAGTTTTGCACACGCGGAATACTCGGGTTAAACTTGACGAGCCTAGCATATGCAGATATGGCCTTGGAACACTGAGACCGAAAGGTCGAGCGTGAATCATATAGTAGATATGATCAAAATAGTGATGTTCACCGTTGAAAACTACTCCATTTCACGTGATGATCGGTTATGGTTTAGTTGATTTGGATCACGTGATCACTTAGAAGATTAGAGGAATGTCTTTATAAGTGGGAGTTCTTAAGTAATATGATTAATTGAACTTAAATTTATCATGAACTTAGTACCTTATAGTATCTTGCTTGTCTATGTTGATTGTAGATAGATGACCCGTGCTGTTGTTCTGTTGAATTTTAATGCGTTCCTTGAGAAAGCAAAGTTGAAAGATGATGGTAGCAATTACATGGACTGGGTCTGTACCTTGAGGATTATCCTCATTGCTGCATAGAAGAATTATGTCCTGGAAGCACCGCTAGGTGCCAGGCCTACTGCAGGAGCAACACCAGATGTTATGAACGTCTGGCAGAGCAAAGCTGCTGACTACTCGATAGTTTAGTGTGCCATGCTTTACGGCTTAGAACCGAGTCTTCAACGACGTTTTGAACTTCATGGAGCATATGAGATGTTCCAGGAGTTGAAGCTAATATTTCAAGCAAATGCCCGGATTGAGACACTACTAGGAAAAGGGCTATAGATGGAATTGACACTAATGGTGCACCAGACATGTGGTGCGCCATTACTATATACTAATGGCGCACCATGTGTTGGTGCGCCATTAGTAATTTTTTTTTTCAAAACTACTAATGGCGCACCGTGGGAGTGGTGCGCCATTACTAGTTGAACTAGTAATGGCACACCACTCCCACGGTGCGCCATTAGTAACTTGGCCACCACTTCCACTGAATGCACCCCCCTGGACCGCCTTTTCAGTTTAAAAAAAATAAAAATGATGGAAATGTCAAAAAAATAAAAGAAAATAAGTTTCCCATGTGATATGTGGTCTAGTTGTTGTGAAAATTTACAGATATGAATTTCGACTTTATTTGCGAAATCTCTCGAGAATTTGTAAAATGGGCATAACTTTTGCGTACGAACTCGGATGAAAAAGTTTTTTATATGAAAAATCATCTACTCGAAAAGTTACATCCGAATTTAACCGGGGGAACCCCGCTAAACATTTTCAAAATCCTCAAAAACCTAACAAAAAAAAGATACGGGGCTTTTAAGATCTGGAGAGGCAAAAAAATTCAAACTTACTAATGGCGCACCTACCCATGGTGCGCCATTACTATTTTCCCGCCTTCAAAATTCAAAATAAGTCAAAAAAATAAAAAAAATTACTAATGGCGCACCTGCCCATGGTGCGCCATTAGTATCTTCCCGCCTTCAAAATTCAAAATAAATCAAAAAAATAAAAAAAAAATTAGTAATGGCGCACCTGCCCGCGGTGCGCCATTACTATGCCGTATATATGGCTGGGCGTGGTCCTCTCCTCCTTACCTCTTCATTCTTCTCCTCCACTCCACCTCTCCTCCACTCCATCTCCTCCTCTCCTCCACTCCATCTTCCCTTCTCTCCTCCACCATACTACCCTCCTCCTCTCCAGCGACCTCCTGCTCCTCCTCTCCGGCGACCTCCTCCTCCCTCCTCTCCTTCCCTCCCCTCCCCTCACGGTTTCTCCTCCCTCCTCTCCGGTGAGCTCCTC
>NC_041390.1:112921537-112956558 GCF_002162155.2 Triticum dicoccoides
ACTCCTCTCCGGCGACCTCCTCCTCCTCCTCTTCGGCGAACTCCTCCTCCTCCTCCTCTCCGGCGATGTAGGCAAGTGCCTCTCCGGTGACCTCCTCCTCCTCCTCTCCGGCGAACTCCTCTCTGGCAAAAGAACACGGCAAAAGAACGTACAAGATCCAAAAACAGGAACAAAATTTGAAAAAATATCGTGCCAAAAAACAAGCAAAAAATGGGCAAAAAAAAATCATGATCCAGATCCAAATTCAAAATTCAAAAATAGCAATGGCGCACGGTGGGGGTTAGATGGTGCGCCACTACTATTTTCCCACCTTCAAAATTCAAAAATACTAATGGCGCACCAGTGGCCTATACTAATGGCGCACCAGTGGCCTATACTAATGGCGCACCGTGGCCTATACTAATGGCGCACCAGTGGTGCGCCATTAGTATACCAGATACTAATGGCGCACCAGTGGTGCGCCATTAGTAAAAAATAATAGTGGCGTGATACTAATGGCGCACCAGTGATGCGCCATTAGTAGGCAAAACTGGTGCGCCATTAGTAGCCATTTTCCTAGTAGTGAGAGATATGAAGTCTCCAATAAGTTCTACAGCTGCAAAATGGAGGAGAATAGTTCTGTCAGTGAGCATATACTCAAAATGTCTAGGTATCATAATCACTTAACTCAACTGGGAGTTAATCTTCCTGTTGATAGTGTCATTGACAGAGTTCTTCAATCACTGCCACCAAGCTACAAAAGCTTCATGACGAACTATAATATGCAAGGGATGAATAAGACTATTCCCGAGCTCTTCGAGATGCTAAAGGCTGCAGAGGTAGAAATCAAGAAGGAGCATCAAGTGTTGATGGTCAATAAGACCACTAGTTTCAAGAAAAAGGGAAAAGGGAAGAAGAAGGGGAACTTCAAGAAGAACAACAAGCAAGTTGCTGCTCAGGAGAAGAAACCCAAGTCTGGACCTAAGCCTGAAACTGAGTGCTTCTACTGCAAGCAGACTGGTCACTGGAAGCGGAACGGCCCCAAATATTTGGCGGATAAGAAGGATGGCAAGGTGAACAAAGGTATATGTGATATACATGTTATTGATGTGTACCTTACTAGAGCTCGTAGTAGCACCTCGATATTTGATACTGGTTCTGTTGCTAATATTTGCAACTCGAAACAGGGACTACGGATTAAGCGAACACTGGCAAAGGACGAGGTAACGATGCGTGTGGGAAATGGTTCCAAAGTCGATGTGATCGTGGTCTGCACGCTACCTCTACATCTACCTTCGGGATTAGTATTAGACCTAAATAATTGTTATTTGGTGCCAGCGTTGAGCATGAACATTATATCTGGATCTTGTTTGATGCGAGACAGTTATTCATTTAAATCAGAGAATAATGGCTGTTCTATTTATATGAGTAATATCTTTTATGGTCATGCACCCTTGAAGAGTGGTCTATTTATGATGAATCTCGATAGTAGTGATACACATATTCATAATGTTGAAGCCAAAAGATGCAGAGTTGATAATGATAGTGCAACTTATTTGTGGCACTGCCGTTTAGGTCATATCGGTGTAAAGCGCATGAAGAAACTCTATACTGATGGACTCTTGGAACCACTTGATTATGAATCACTTGGTACTTGCGAACCGTGCCTCATGGGCAAGATGACTAAAACGCCGTTCTCCGGTACTATGGCGAGAGCAATAGATTTGTTGGAAATCATACATACATATGTATGTGGTCCGATGAATGTTGAGGCTCATGGCGGATATCGTTATTTTCTCACCTTCACAGATGATTTAAGCAGATATGGGTATATCTACTTAATGAAACATAAGTCTGAAACATTTGAAAAGTTCAAAGAATTTCAGAGTGAAGTTGAAAATCATCATAACAAGAAAATAAAGTTTCTACGATCTGATCGTGGAGGAGAATATTTGAGTTACGAGTTTGGTCTACATTTGAAACAATGCGGAATAGTTTCGCAACTCACGCCACCCGGAACACCACATCGTAATGGTGTGTCCGAACATCGTAATCGTACTTTACTAGATATGGTGCGATCTATGATGTCTCTTACTGATTTACCGCTATCATTTTGGGCTTATGCTTTAGAGACGGACACATTCACGTTAAATAGGGCACCATCGAAATCAGTTGAGACGACGCCTTATGAACTGTGGTTTGGCAAGAAACCAAAGTTGTCATTTCTTAAAGTTTGGGGCTGCGATGCTTATGTGAAAAAACTTCAACTTGATAAGCTCGAACCCAAATCGGAGAAATGTGTCTTCATAGGATACCCAAAGGAGACTGTTGGGTACACCTTCTATCACAGATCCGAAGGCAAGACATTCATTGCTAAAAATGGATCCTTTCTAGAGAAGGAGTTTCTCTCGAAAGAAATGAGTGGGAGGAAAGTAGAGCTTGATGAGGTAACTGTACCTGCTCCCTTATTGGAAAGTAGCTCATCACACAAACCGGTTCCTGTGACGACTATACCAATTAGTGAGGAAGTTAATGATGATGATCATGAAACTTCAGATCAAGTTATTACAGAATCAAGTAGATCAACCAGAGTAAGATCCGCGCCAGAGTGGTACGGTAATCCTGTTCTGGAAGTCATGTTACTGGACCATGATGAACCTACGAACTATGAAGAAGCGATGGTGAGCCCAGATTTCGCAAAATGGCTTGAGGCCATGAAATCTGAGAAGGGATCCATGTATGAGAACAAAGTGTGGACTTTGGTTGACTTGCCCGATGATCGGTAAGAAATTGAGAATAAATGGATCTTCAAGAAGAAGACTGATGCTGACGGTAATGTTACTTTCTATAAAGCTTGACTTGTTGCGAAAGGTTTTCGACAAGTTCAAGGGATTGACTATGATGAGACTCTCTCACCCGTAGCGATGCTTAAGTCTGTCCGAATCATGTTAGCAATTGCCGCATTTTATGATTATGTAATTTGGCAGATGGATGTCAAAACTGCATTCCTGAATGGATTTCTGGAAGAAGAGTTGTATATGATGCAACCAGAAGGTTTTGTTGATCCAAAGGGAGCTAACAAAGTGTGCAAGCTCCAGCGATCCATTTATGGACTGGTGCAAGCCTCTTGGAGTTGGAATAAACGCTTTGATAGTGTGATCAAAGCATTTGGTTTTGTACAGACTTTTGGAGAAGCCTGTATTTACAAGAAAGTGAGTGGGAGCTCTGTAGCATTTCTAATATTATATGTGGATGACATATTGTTTATTGGAAATGATATAGAATTTCTGGATAGCATAAAGGGATACTTGAATAAGAGTTTTTCAATGAAAGACCTCGGTGAAGCTGCTTATATATTGGGCATTAAGATCTATAGAGATAGATCAAGCCGCTTAATTGGACTTTCACAAAGCACATACCTTGACAAAGTGTTGAAGAAGTTCAAAATGGATCAAGCAAAGAAAGGGTTCTTGCCTGTGTTACAAGGTGTGAATTTGAGTAAGACTCAATGCCCGACCACTTCAGAAGATAGAGAGAAAATGAAAGATGTTACCTATGCTTCAGCCATAGGCTCTATCATGTATGCAATGCTGTGTACCAGACCTGATGTGTGACTTGCTATAAGTCTTGCAGGGAGGTACCAAAGTAATCCAAGAGTGGATCATTGGACAACGGTCAAGAACATCCTAAAGTACCTGAAAAGGACTAAGGATATGTTTCTCATTTATGGAGGTGACAAAGAGCTCATCGTAAACGGTTACGTTGATGCAAGCTTGGACATTGATCCGGACGACTCTAAATCGCAAATCGGATACGTGTTTACATTGAACAGAGGAGCTGTCAGTTGCTGCAGTTCTAAGAAAAGCATTGTGGCGGGATCTACATGTGAAGCGGAGTACATAGCTGCTTCGGAAGCAGCAAATGAAGGAGTCTGGATGAAGGAGTTCATATCCGATCTAGGTGTCATACCTAGTGCATCGGGTCCAATGAAAATCATTTGTGACAATACTGGAGCAATAGCCTTAGCAAAGGAATCCAGATTTCACAAGAGGACCAAGCACATCAAGAGACGCTTCAATTCCATCCGGGATTTAGTCCAGGTAGGAGACATAGAAATTTGCAAGATACATACGGATCTGAATGTTGCAGACCCGTTGACTAAGCCTCTTCCACGAGCAAAACATGATCAGCACCAAGGCTCCATGGGTGTTAGAATCATTACAGTGTAATCTAGATTATTGACTCTAGTGCAAGTGGGAGACTGAAGGAAATATGCCCTAGAGGCAATAATAAAGTTATTATTTATTTCCTTATATCATGATAAATGTTTATTATTCATGCTAGAATTGTATTAACCGGAAACATAATACATGTGTGAATACATAGACAAACAGAGTGTCACTAGTATGCCTCTACTTGACTAGCTCGTTGATCAAAGATGGTTATGTTTCCTAACCATAGACATGAGTTGTCATTTGATTAACGAGATCACATCATTAGGAGAATAATGTGATTGACTTGACCCATTCCGTTAGCTTAGCACTTGATCGTTTAGTTTGTTGTTATTGCTTTCTTCATGAATTATACATGTTCCTATGACTATGAGATTATGCAACTCCCGTTTACCGGAGGAACACTTTGTCGGGTGGTTGGTGCGACATATGCCAATGGATGGCTTATCATTGTGGGAGCCAATAAAACATCGCCGGTTCCTGGAAACGGGATAAGGCGAAGACATGCACGCCGGTGAATCTTACCCAGCTTCAGGGTTCTCCGTGGAGATAACACCCCTAATGCTGCTCTGCGGGGTCTTTGCATGATCACTAGCTCGGTGGGTTGCTACAGAATGCTCCTTGAGCTGTTCGGTGAAAGGATGAGGGAGGGCCAGGCTAGCCCGCTCCTCTTCTCCTTGTGGCGTCTAAAATCTATCCAAAGAGTGATCCTCCCTGCATGGGAATCCTGGGGGGTTTATATAGGCCTACCCCCCAGGGGTACAATGGTAATCCGGCTAGGCATGGGCCCCAGCCGTCTGTGTCTACGCCCGCCGGCTTCTCCGCCGACTGGTAGGCCCGCCGGCTGTCGACCCTTTGGCCGACAGGCCGGCCCCACCGCTCGGGGGTCTTGTCGGGGGCTGGTTACTATTACCTTGCCCCTGGTGACGATGGCTTTGTCGTGGTAAGCATGGCTATAGTGTCGCTGTGAGGCGGCTCATCATTGTAGCCTTACCTTCTCTTGTGTCCTTAATGAAGCACCTTCTTGGAGGGAGAGAGCTGGCCGGCTGTTGGAAGCCGACCATACCCTTGGCCGACTGTGGGAAGCCTGGCCGCCTTCGGGATCTCCTCGACTGAGGGGGCCCGCCACCCACGGGTCGTACTAACCCCTCGCCGTGGGTGACGTCACAATCATCGTGGCAACAGTGCCGCGCCGGACGGGGATGGCCGCCCCGTACGGTGCACTGTGGCCATGCGTGCACCGGGATTCGGGGGTGGCAGGCATTACTGTAGCCACGCCCCGTCTTGTCACCGTTATGTGGGTGCAGACTCTAAGGGCAAGATCTTAGCCACCTGCTGAGGGGCCGGCTCCTGGGAGTCAGCCCTTTTATGGCCGGCTTCTGGAAGTCGGCCTTCTCGCGGTCTTGTTTCTCAAGGATTTCAGGGCTGGGATGCCTTTGCGCAGCCGGCTTGAGAGGTAGCCGGCTGGGGGATGACGGCCCCATGTCTTGGAAGCTTGGAGGCTTGTTCAGCCTGTAATTTTTCTGAAGTGCCAGGGGAAGCCGGCTAGGCTACCCGTGGTCATTTACTCCGACAGTAGTCCCCGAAGCTGGTTGGGCTCCGAGGAAGAAAAATGTCGAGTGGCCCAGTCAGCTTCCTATCTTGAGGAGCTGGGAACCAGAAGCCGGTTTCGACTAGGCGCGCCATCTCTTAGAGATCTCGAAGTTTGAAGGCGGGTGCCAGTCGGCGCGCGAGTCCGGCTGTGACCTGACCGCTCGTCGTCTGCGCGCCACGTGGCATCCTCCGGCTGGAGGGGCCTGCCAGCCCACGTGCGCGACGGGACGCCGCAGCAGTCTGGGGCCTGCCACTACAGGGCCTCGGCCCACATGCGGATCTTCTGCGGCTTGGACGGACCGCGCGCGCCCCAGTGGCAGTTTCCCCACGCCGTAATGGCGCAATAATCGCGGGGCATGGGGGGAGTGGGTGCAGTTAATCCCACCCCCCACACGTCCTGCCTCCTCGGCTTTGCTGCACGAGGCTATAAGTAGGGGTAGAGGAGGGGAGCGCCAAAACGCTCGCGCGCTCTCCCTCGCTCCGCCCCCTCCTTCTTCTTCCTCCTCTCGTCACGACAGCTACCTGCCGCCGCTTGGCCTTCCTGCCAATCTTCTTGCCTCGCCGCCGCTTTGTCGCAGCTGGGTCGTGCGCCATCCTTTCGTTGTACCTTTCTCGCCACCGCGCCGTCCCCATGGCCTTGTCGAGCCCTAGGACAGCTCCAACGTCCATGACGACCACATCGACTTCCTCCGTCGGACGCGGCGGTTGCCGGGCGCGGATCTCGTACGGGTCCGCCTCGCGCCGGAGAGGGAGATTTCGCCGGCGCCAGAAGAGGATGAGCGGGTGATCTTCCGCTCGCACTGCCTGCGCGGCTTCGGCCTGCCGGCAAGCGGGTTCCTCCGCTCGTTCCTTGAATTTTATCATCTCCAGCCGCATCACCTCACTCCCAACACGGTGATGCTGCTGTCGGCCTTCGTCACCCTGTGCGAGGGTTTTCTCGGCGTCCTCCCCACTCTTGAACTGTGGGGAGAGTTCTTTCAGTGCAAGCTCGGCACCGTCGTCGCGGGCGTGCCTGCCCCATGTGGTGCCTTCATCGCCATGCGGAGGGCGAGCGACAACAACCCGTTTCCGCTCATCCTGCTGATCCAGTCGGTGAAGCTCTGGCAAGAGTCCTACTTCTACGTGAAGAATATTGCTCCGCAAGGCGACTTCGTCAACCTGCCAGCTTACATAGCCGGCCCACCGGCTGGGAGGCAGCCTTCATGGTCCTTCCGGTCCAGGTCACTGTCTTCGGGCGGGTTCGCCTCCGTTGCCCGGCTCCGGATGATGATCCAGTCAGAGGGTCTGTCCGAGGCCGACCTGGTGGCCACCTTCGTGGAGCGCCGGGTGCTCCCGCTCCAGGGCTGACCTCATATGATCTGCCAGATGAGCGGCCGCTTCGACCCGTGCTGGCTAAGCACCAAGGAGATGCCTCACGCCGAGGTGTCTTACATGGTGAACTACATTTCCAACTGCAAGCTCACCGAGGAGTGGCAGTATGGCAAGGTGCCGTACTCTCGCGCCAATCCTCCACCGGTGGTAAGTTTCTCTTCCTCTTTGCTCATTGCCGAGTTCATGGTGGCCGACTCCTGACCAGCCGACCTTTCTTTGGCAGAAACCCATGCTTCCGCCAGTAGCCGGGGCCGCAGGGGTGGAACGCTAGTTCCTCCCCGATCGTACGATGGACGATGTAGACGACCCAGACCTGGGGGCGGCCGCCATGGAGGACGACGTCGCGGGGGAAGGCGGCAACGCAGGTGGGTCCGGGCTCGGGGCCGACTTCGAGGACTGGCCAGATGACGACGAGGCCGAAGTCATCGCGCGCCGCCGACCAGCGCCCGAGCACCATGGTGCGGGCCCATCCGCCGGGCCGACTGCCCAGGGCGGCGCACAGAAGCGCCGGGCCGCGTCGACCCACTTCGGCAGTCGGCCGAAGAAGCCCAAGAGTACCGCGGCCTCAACCAAGCGGGATGAGGCGGCCACGAAGGCAGCCCGCTTCCGCAAGGTGGTGAAGCAGCCGCAGGCGGTCTCAGCGTAAGTGTCGCTGTTCTTATGCCTTTCTTTTTTCTTCTTCTTCGGTTGATGTTTTTCCAAACCCTTTTTCTCAATTTATCAAACAGGGCCCTTCTTTCCCTTGGGCGAGTCCCAGCCGCCTCCATAGTCGGAGCCGTAGGAGGGTCTTCAAACTCGCGCCGGGTAGATCCCCGCGCCGACCTCCTAGAGGAAACGGAGCGGAACGCGCGGGAAGCGCGAGAGGAGCGGGAGGCGGAGGAGCGGAGTGCGGCTCGGGAGGCGGAGCAAAAGTCGGCGGAGGCGCGAGCCGTCGCAGCCACCAAGGCTCAGGCGGAGGCCGCAGACGCGGAGAGGGAGGCGGAGGCGCTGCAGAACCAACCTCCATAGTCTGTCATTCCCCTCCGTGCCGCGGCTCCTAACACCCCTGTGCCCCCGTTGGAGAAAGCCGGCCGCGGCCAGCCGGAGATGGAGAGGGAGACGGCGTCATCGCCGCCGACTATAGCGGGCCGAGGAGGCCGGCCTGAAGTGCCGCCAGCGGGGCCGGCTGGGGGCGAGCCGACCGTGGGAGGGGATCTTGTGATCTCGTCACCGCTTCGCCGGCACGCGGGGAAGGCGACTTCAGCGCCGGACGCGCAGAAAACCGTGGACACCGGCTCGTCTGCCCAGGACCTAGAAGCGGCCAGCGACAGCTCGTCCGGGTGGACGCCGGGCGGCAGGACAGCCGTGCTGAATGTGGCGACGCAGGACGTCCGGAGCCGGCTTCAGGCCCAAGCCACCGCGCTGAAGCAGTACACCCAGGAGTTTCTCACGACGCGGTTGGTGATTCGGGTGAGTCCTCCTGCTCCTTTGATTGCTTTTAATTTGTTCCGCGGGGGCGCGTCAGCGCACCCACTGGGTGTAGTCCCCGAGTTCCGAGCCGGCTGCTGAGCAGGAGGCTTGGAACTTATTGGAAAGCTTGATTACCATCTTGTTCTTACTCACGTCCCTTGTCTTCTCTGCAGGAGTACCACAACCTCCACGCAGCCGCCTTCAACTCCCATGCCCAGGAGTTGAATCAGAAAGCCACAGATCTGACCGAGAGCCAGAGTAAGCGCTCCGTTTTTCTTTTAAGTGGTGGCGAGTCAGCGCACCCACTGGGTGTAGTCCCCCAGATTCGGGCCGACTACCGAGTAGTCGGGTCGGATCTTTTCCTGACATCTTTATATTGTAGGGGCCAATGCGGACTTGAGGAGCCAGCTAAGCGGAGCCCAGACCGCCCTTCGTGCCAAGGAGGCCGAGTGCACCGCCCTGGCTGAAAAGCGTGACCGCCTGGCCAAGAGGTTGGCCGACCAGGAGGAGAGCCACAGGGCGGCCCTGAAGGCGGCGCAGGACAGCGAGGCCGCCCTCAAAGCCGAGTATGAGACCGAGGCGGCAAACTGGGCCGAGATGAGGCAGGCGCTGAGCCAAGGCTACAGCCGGGTGGAAGACTTGATTGACGGTAGGCCGCCTTCTTCTTTGCTTCCTTGCCTGCCTTCTACTATCTAATTCATTTTTTGATTTTGTGTCGCTGCTTCCCTCTTTGCACAGATTACTTCCCCGACTACTCAGCCACCGCCACCCAAGCCATCGAGGCCTACCGCGACACGCGACGGCAGGCGGGGGCCGAGATTGCGCCGAATGCCAGCCGGTCACTTGAGGAGCAGCTTCTGGGGCTTCAAGCCCGCCAGCAGCCGGCCCATCGCATGCTCCGCCGTCTTCAGCGCGCCAGAGCGCAAGTGCTGGCCGCCCTCTGGCCCGGCGAGGTGATTCCGCACACCCCATATCGGATCGCCGACTGGCTGGAGGTCGCAGTCGGCCGCTTCGAGACTTGGAAGGCGTCAGTGACCCGCTCCGGCGCTGGGCGGGCTCTGGAGTTCGTCCGGGCTTGGTATTCTGGGCTGAACTTGGACCAACTGAGCACCTGTCGGCAGGAGGCTGACGGGGAGCTAGAGGCGGTGCGGCCGACTATCATCCAGCGCGCCTCGGCGATCGCCGAGTATACCGATACCAGCGCCTTTGCTCCTGAGGTGGATGACGCCGGTGTCGCTCAGCCGGAGGAGTGGTTCGGGATGAACCCGGCCGAAGGTGAGGACTCGGCGGAGGAGATTGCCTCCAGTGATGAGGGCGAAGAGGAAGAGGGAGAGGATGACGAAGACACTGCACCGGATGGTGAAGCGACCAGCCCGCCTCAGCCCGATCGTGCTTCTAGCAACGATGCCGAGACTCGCCAGCCGGTCACTCCTCCAGCCGACACCGCCGACTCCGCCAACCTGCCCCACTCGCCTGTTGCTCCCCTGGCTTGATCCGCCGTCCTAGCTTTCCTGCTTGTTACTTCTTTGAACAATCTTTAAATTTACGCAGTTCCACCCACTGGGGGTGTATTCAGACTATGTTGAATGCTGGCCTTTCGAAGGTCTTTTGTGTAAATATTATGCATGTGTTTGGCTTCCATTTATGTTTGCTTTTTATCCTTTGGATTTTTCCTTTGCCGCCTTCCCTTGGCCGCCGCCTTCCCAGCCAGACAGCTGCTCTGCAGTCTGTGGCCGGAGAAGGACTTGGTCGTTTTTGGGAAAGCAAGTACTTGAGCTTTCTTAGATTGTAGCAAGTTGAGCGGGAAGCCAGCCAGCCGACTGCTCTAGTAGTCGGCTGGCGGGGTGGGAGGCCGGCTCGTGTTATATAAGTTCGTTAGTCCTTAGCCGTTTTTTCGCGTGGGCATCCTTTCTTGCCCTTGGCTCTTGCCAGTCGGACAGTCGTTTCTTCGAGCTGCGACTTTTGGCAAGAGGGGGCTTGGGTGCCGGCACACTACTTTTCTGGCTGCAGGTAGAACTTCAGATATAACTTGAGGCGGCGAGTCCCCGGGCCGACTGGTCGAACCCGGTGCCGGACGAAGAAAGCAAGTGTAGCAACATAATCGTATGCATGATACTCATCTTTCATAGATAAAAGAGGGTAGTCCCCGAGTACTCCTCGGGGCACCCCTTGTCTCGTACTTAGTACAAAAGGTAGCGTGCTACGTACTGCTTTTTAACTGTAGAATCTTCGGAGGAGATTGGCGTTCCACGGTCGGTCCGACTCCTTGCCGGAATCGTCTCTCTTGCGTGCCTTCGGCTTCTGCGCATCGATTAGGTAGTAGGAGTCGTTGCCTAAAGCTCTGCTGATGATGAAGGGGCCCTCCCAAGGGGCCGAGAGCTTGTGCTAGCCGGCTGTTCGCTGGATCAGCCGGAGCACAAGGTCGCCCTCTTGGAAAGATCTTGGCTTGACCTTCCGGCTATGGTAGCGGCGCAGACCCTGCTGATAGATGGCGGACCACTGAGAGATAACAGCCGGCCCTCTTCCAGCAGGTCGACACCGTCTTCTCGTGCTTCCTTGGCTTCCGCCTCCGTGTACATGGTGACTCGAGGCGAGTCGAACTCGATGTTAGTTGGGATGACGGCCTCGGCACCATATACAAGGAAAAAAGGGGTGAAGCCGGTCGATCTGTTTGGGGTAGTGTGCAAACTCCAGAGGACGGCCGGCAGCTCGTCGGGCCAGCAGCCGGCCGAACGCTCCAGTGGCACGACCAGTCGGGTCTTGATGCCGGAGAGGATGAGGCTGTTTGCTCGCTCGACCTGGCCGTTTGACTGCGGGTGGGAAACTGACGCTAGGTCCAGCCGGATGCCGCGTGTTGCGCAGAAACGTGCCAGTGCTCCCTTTGCAAAATTTGTGCCGTTGTCGGTGATGATGCTATGCGGTAGGCCATATAGGGTTATAATATCTGCGATGAATGTGACAGCAGTTGGCCCATTTAGCTTTTTGATCGGCTTCGCTTCAATCCACTTGGTAAATTTGTCCACAGCGACGAGCAGATGTGTCATGCCGCCGCGTGCCGTCTTGAACGGGTCCACCATGTCCAGCCCCCAGACGGCAAAGGGCCAGGTGAGGGGGATAGTCTTGAGTGTAGAAGCCGACAGGTGTTGCTTGGAGCTGAAAACTTGGCACCCTTTGTAGTTTTTGACTAGTTCCTTGGCGTCTTCCAAGGCAGTCGGCCAGAAAAATCCGTGATAAAAAGCCTTGGCGACGAGTGATCTTGAGGCTGCATGGTGGCCGCATTCGCCTTGGTGGATCTCCATGAGGATTGCTGTGCCCTTCTCTGGTTCGACGCAGTGCTGGAAGACTCCAGTGACGCTGCGCCTAACAAGCTCTCTGTTGACGATTGTGTAGGCTCCGGCTCGGGTTGAACTTGTCTTGCCGAGATCTCGTCGGTTGGCAGCTCTCTATTTACTAAGAAGTTGAGGATGGGCTGGGCCCGGGATGGAGCTGTGACTTCTTCTATTGTTAGGACTGCCACTATGATAGGGGCGGGTGGGCTGGGTAGTGAAGAGTTGGGGTCGGAGTCGGCCATTGCCTGTTGTGTTGATGTAGTCCCCGGGCCGGTTGTAGTAGTCCCCGGGCCGAGTTCCGAATTCCCCAGGCCGGGTGCGACTATGGCAGTCCCCGGGCCGCCTGTTGGAGTCCCCGCGCCACCTGCTGGAGTCCCCGCGCCGCCTGCTAGAGTCCCCTCGCCACCTTCTTGGTTTCCCAAGTCGGATCCGACTGCGTTGGGCTCAGGCGGCACGAAGATGGAATTAGATTCTGGAGACGGCTTGAGGAGTCGGTGGAGAGAAACGCCGGCTGGTATGGCTTGCCGGGTGGATCCTACTCGTGCCAGGGCATCCGCTTGCATATTGTCGGCACGTGGTACATGAAGGAACTCACATCCTTCAAAATATCCACTGATTTGCTGGACGAGGAAATGATAACTCGCCATGTTTGCGTCTTTGGCGTCCCAGTCACCGGATGACTGTTGGACCACCAAATCCGGAGATATACATTTCACGCTTGATCTTAGTTGAACTGCACAAATGATATCCAAATTATAGTTGAACATTCTAGGAGCTTCACGACCAACCTTGATGTTGCTCAATTTTATTGCAACTAATGAAGAAGAAGCTCTGTGGGTTTTGTTTTCTGATGGAAACAGAACCGGGGCTGGAGCCCTTTTCTTGAAAAAAAGAAGAAGCTGCTAGCTCATGGGACATTGCTTCATTTTAGGTGAACTGCACCAAAAGGTCCCATGAATTGAATCATACATGTTGGTGACTGGTGTCATCCCTTCTATGATGGCGTTGACTGCAGATATGGTTCCCATCACGAGGTATGTTCCTTTTTGGTCTGGCTGTTTGCCAAAGCTCCTGCATGTTGATCATGCTCTTGTGCTACTGTTTTGGCACTGCCATGATAAAGCAGTAATGTTATTATTTTGCACCTTAATCTAGTGGCATTATTAATTTGAGGCAATGTTTTGGCACCGCTAGTGCCACTGTTTTCTTTTATATATCGAAAGAGGGGGTTCCCTCCGATTTCATTCAAGAAACCCAACCATAGAGAACCATTATCCGACAACATCTCAGTGTAAACGGGCAGTTATGCAACTACTAATAGAACGGACTGAGTACTAGCAGGAGACAAGTTCGCCACATAAGCTAGGAAGGTAGGCGGACGCAGCACCAGCTCGACCAAGTTTGGATTACAACCCAAATGCTACCACAGAAACATCAGGGGGAAGATAGGGATTGAAAGAGCCAGCTTCAGCATCCTAGTCTAAGCACCCCCGGCCTTCATCCTTGCGACGCACAGTACACCTCGTTTTCCACCTTCTTGACCCTAGTATCACTGATAAAATGAAGTAATAACACAGTTAAAATAGAGCGAGTTTCCTCTCTATCATTTCATTTCCAATGTAGATAAAGAAAGTGCTTCTCTTTGTTAATGTATGTTTCATCAACTAGTCCCATTGTTAATGTTTAAGCGTTTCTGCAAACTGGGGTGCTTAATTTTAGTTGATCTGCACAAAAATAGATATTTGAATGTCTCAAGGCCCCTCCTTGTACTACCGCTGTACACTGATGTTCATCACTGGCAGAAGGTGTATCGGGGAGACTTGGGTCGACTTCCAGTATGAGGCGTGGCGTACCATATGAGGCGTTGTAGGGCCTATCTCGCCCTCGCAGCATGGTATACTATGATACTATCGCAATATTTTCTTCTATTTATTTTGCGTGTTTCGTCAACTAGTGCCACTATAATGTAATCACGCTTTTTCATTATCTGTGCAAATAGGGTTATTCAGCTGCATTTTGGTGGAACTCCACAAATGTACGGATGGAACCGACATATATGTAGTGTGCGAGGTGTGCCAAGTAAAAATTACCGACACCAACCATGCTCAATGCACGCATTGGCATCCACCACCACCAGTGGGATGTGTGGCGCTCTCTGTGGACGGATCTTTCTCGGCAGCAAATCCTCTAACCAAATAGTAGTAGCTTATATTGGCAGTTTTCTAGGAAGTACTCTTTTATTAAAGAAGCACCAATCTATTTTTCTTTATTTGTACATAGTGTCACAACTTTGACCCAAAGGTCCAGAGCTATTTAAGGGTGATTGGCGTAGTACTCGCAGACTAATTGTAAGCATGATTTTCATTAGCTGTCACACTGATTGTAAGCATGAGCAGGTGGAAGAGTAGGTTAGTGCGAAGCTTACCTTAAACCCTACCATCACCGTTGAAACAAGGTGAGCGTCAAGGGAACCGTGGAGAACGACGGGGAAGCAACGTCGCGCCATCCGGCCTCCTCTTGCGGTGGGAGAACAAATACTCCTGTGGCTCCGGCTAGCTTTGCACCCTCACGAACGGCACACCGTACTCGATCGATTCGTTATCCTCTGGGTGCTCGACCTTCGACCTGTACGCCCACCACCTCCGCCTGACTTTCGCCTCAGGCGAATCTGTCTGCTCCATCACCCAAAGGAGATACTCGATGAACTCGAAGGACTGCGGCATGACTGCTACCGAGGAGTACATGTACATCATCGCCCTCATTGCCGCTGTCTCGCTCTTTCGCATACATTGCCACATGGCCCTCACCATCTTGGAAATCTCCCACTCATTGTCAAACCAAATAAGGATCTCCTTCAACCTGGCTAACTTTGCCTGGTCGCAACCGGCGATCTGCCTGATTCGCTGCTGCATCCTCTCCATAAATGTCCTTCTGAGTGGTCCGGTGCTAGCTTTGGAAGATGTGAGGAGAGACGGTGGTCTTGCAATAGAGAACAGGGAGAGGCGAGATGGTGGTTTTGGAATTGAAATGATGAAGAGGAGAGGAGGTGGTTTTGCAATGCAGAAGAGGGAGAGGTGACACGGTGGTTTTGGAATGGAGATGATGGAGAGGAGAGGAGGTGGTTTTGCAATGGAGAAGAGGGAGAGGCGAGACTGTGGTTTTTGAATGGAGATGATGGAGAGGAGAGGAGGTGGTTTTGCAATGGAGAACAGGCAGAGCAGCGTGCGACAGCGATTTAGGACTGGACGAGAGGGCCGGCGCGCTGTGAGTGGATCAAAATCAAAATCAATTTACCCTTCAATTAACAAAGTGACCCCACATTAACTAGTCTCCCTTTTATTCTAGGTCATAATTGGCCATGATTTTCGCAAATAAAATATATGTTATACATTGCAAAAATAATATAATTTGAAAGTGCATTCAGATACGAACCAAATGATGCAATTTTTGGTGACATGCATTCACATTTTGCTTGTCAAATACAGTACATGGTCAAACTTTGACCCAAAATACGCAAAACAAAAAAATACTTCCAAGACCAGCGCCGCTCTTCCGCTCTTCTCCTCTTAAACCACTGACGCTCCTCTCCTGTTCCAATCTAAATCCTGCGCCGCTCCTCTCCTCTTCCATTTCAAAACCACCTCCCCTCCTCTCATGCTCCAATCCAAAACCAGCGTCGCTCCTCTCCCGTTCTAATCCAAAACCAGCGCTGCTCCTCTCCTCTTCCATTAAAAAACCACCGCCGGCGAGTGAAGGTGTTTGGAGAAGTAGATCGGTTGAGGAGTACAACTGATACGTGAGGATCACGGACGGCGACCCTGTGAAGCTAGCTAGGATGTTGGAGATACAGTCTTGGTTTGACAACAAGGACCAACTAGCAGCGGCGGTGACATCCATGGCCAAATATCTGCAACAGAGCGAAAAGGCGGCGATACTCCCAGAGGGAGTCGCGCGGGAGTACATAGAGCTGCCCCTCTGGGCCATGGAGCAAACAGATTCACCGAATCCGATCGTGAGGGAGCGGTGGTGGGAGTATCGATCCCAGATGGAGCATCCACCAGAGATTGAAGGATCGAGCATCTACAGGGTGCCATTTGTGAGGGTGTCGTGCGAGAGCGAGCCAGTGGAGTCTTCGTCGACCGAACCCAACTGCAAGAGGAGAAAAACAGTTGGCCCGACTACGCTTCCCCGCCATCCTCTCCCTCGCCATTCACATTGTCTCACGGGGCGGCTGTCTGCCGCCGAGGAATAGGAGGGACTGCCCCCCCCCCAACGCAATAGTCGGGCAGGTTGTGAATTGTCAAGAGGAGCTTAGGGTTGTTAGTATTTGCAGGTTGTGAATTGCGTTTTGCGTTGTGTATTTTGAGAGTACTTCCAAATATGAATGTCTTTTGAATTTCAGATTTGTTGTATTGAGCATATGAAGTATTTTATGAATTCTAGAGATCTATTTTTAGCACTTAAAAATGTAGTTTCATAAGAGTATAAAAGTGCAGACAATGTGATTCTCAAAGAAGCTGCAAGTTTCAGTTTCAGATAAGAAACTCCAAGTTCAGTTTCAGATAAGAAACTGCAACTTTCAGAGGCAGAGCATTTATATTAGCACGGCCTTTTCAAACAGTGTTAACATCATGTTGGAAGTTTTATTTATGGTCGAAACTAGAACTACCAGCCAGTTAACATCATGCTGATCAACATTCATGCATAGCACATCTTCATACGATGCACAGTCAAAAAGATATGCTATTTTCAGAATGCCCACACAATGTCGAGTGTGCGAAAAACAGAGAAAACGAGGGACGAAGTTTTGGCAAGTGTTGGATGTGGTGTGCGTACTGTTGGGTAACGTAGTAATTTCAAAAAATTTCCTACGCACACGCAAGATCATGTGATGCATAGCAACGAGGGGAGAGTATTGTCTATGTACCCAACGCAGACCGACTGCGGAAGCGATGACACGACGTAGAGGAAGTAGTCGTACGTCTTCTCGATCCAACCGATCAAGCACCGAAACTACGGTACCTCCGAGTTCGAGCACACGTTCAGCTCGATGACGATCCCCGGACTCCGATCCAGCAAAGTGTCGGGGAAGAGTTTCGTCAGCACGACGGCGTGGTGACAATCTTGATGAACTACAGTAGCAGGGCTTCGCCTAAACTCCGCTACAGTATTATCGAGGAATATGGTGGCAGGGGGCACCGCACACGGCTAAGGAATTGATCACGTGGATCAACTTGTGTCAACTTGTGTGTTTAGAGGTGCCCCTGCCTCCGTATATAACGGAGGAGAGGAGGGGAGGCTGGCCGGCCAAGGGGGGGAGGCGCAGGAGAGTCCTACTCCCTCTGGGAGTAGGATTCCCCCTCCAATCGTAGTCCAACTAGGATTCCTCGGAGGGGAAAAGAGGAGGAGGGGGCTGGCCACCTCTCCTAGTCCTAATAGGACTAGGGAAAGGGGGGGGGCGCAGCCCAACTAGGGCAGCCCCTTATCTTTTCCACTAAGGCCCACTATGGCCCAAATAGCTCCCGGGGGGTTCCGGTAACCCTCCCGGTATTCCGGTAAAATCCCGATTTCACCCGGAACACTTCCGATATCCAAATATAGGCTTCCAATATATCAATCTTTACGTCTCGACCATTTCGAGACTCCTCGTCATGTTCGTGATCACATCCGGGACTCCGAACAACCTTCGGTACATCAAAATGCATAAACTCATAATATAACTGTCATCGTAACCTTAAGCGTGCGGACCCTACGGGTTCGAGAACAATGTAGACATGACCGAGACACGTATCCGGTCAATAACCAATAGCGGGACCTGGATGCCCATATTGGCTCCTACATATTCTACGAAGATCTTTATCGGTCAGACCGCATAACAACATACGTTGTTCCCTTTGTCATCGGTATGTTACTTGCCCGAGATTCGATCGTCGGTATCCAATACCTAGTTCAATCTCGTTACTGGCAAGTCTCTTTACTCGTTCCGTAATACATCATTTCACAACTAACATATTAGTTGTAATGCTTGCAAGGCTTATGTGATGTGTATTACCGAGAGGGCCCAGAGATACCTCTCCGACAATTGGAGTGACAAATCCTAATCTCGAAATACGCCAACCCAACATCGACCATTGGAGACACCTGTAGTACTCCTTTATAATCACCCAGTTACGTTGTGACGTTTGGTAGTACCCAAAGTGTTCCTCCGGTAAACGGGAGTTGCATAATCTCATAGTCATAGGAACATGTATAAGTCATGAAGAAAGCAATAGCAACATACTAAACGATCGGGTGCTAAGCTAATGGAATGGGTCATGTCAATCAGATCATTCTACTAATGATGTGACCTCATTAATCAAATAACAACTCATTGTTCATGGTTAGGAAACATAACCATCTTTGATTAACGAGCTAGTCAAGTAGAGGCATACTAGTGACACTTTGTTTGTCTATGTATTCACACATGTATTATGTTTCCGGTAAATACAATTCTAGCATGAATAATAAACATTTATCATGATTATAAGGAAATAAATAATAACTTTATTATTGCCTCTAGGGCATATTTCCTTCAGTCTCCCACTTGCACTAGAGTCAATAATCTAGATTACACTGTAATGATTCTAACACCCATGGAGCTTTGGTGCTGATCATGTTTTGCTCGTGGAAGAGGCTTAGTCAACGGGTCTGCAACATTCAGATCCGTATGTATCTTGCAAATCTCTATGTCTCCCACCTGGACTAGATCCCGGATGGAGTTGAAGCGTCTCTTGATGTGTTTGGTCTTTTTGTGAAATCTGGATTCCTTTGCCAAGGCAATTGCACCAGTATTGTCACAAAAGATTTTCATTGGACCCGATGCACTAGGTATGACACCTAGATCGGATATGAACTCCTTCATCCAGACTCCTTCATTTGCTGCTTCCGAAGCAGCTATGTATTCCGCTTCATATGTAGATCCCGCTACGACGCTTTGTTTAGAACTGCACCAACTGACAGCTCCACCATTTAATGTAAACACGTATCCGGTTTGCCATTTAGAATCGTCCGGATCAGTGTCAAATCTTGCATCAACATAACCTTTTACGATGAGCTCTTTGTCACCTCCATATACGAGAAACATATCCTTAGTCCTTTTCAGGTATTTCAGGATGTTCTTGACCGCTGTCCAGTGATCCACTCCTGGATTACTTTGGTACCTCCCTGCTAAACTTATAGTAAGGCACACATCAGGTCTGGTATACAGCATTGCATACATGATAGAGCCTATGGCTGATGAATAGGGAACATCTTTCATATTCTCTCTATCTACTGCAGTGGTCGGGCATTGAGTCTTACTCAATTTCACACCTTGTAACACAGGCAAGAACCCTTTCTTTGCTTGATCCATTTTGAACTTCTTCAAAATTTTGTCAAGGTATGTGCTTTGTGAAAGTCCAATTAAGCGTTTTGATCTATCTCTATAGATCTTAATGCCTAATATGTAAGCAGCTTCACCGAGGTCTTTCATTGAAAAACTTTTATTCAAGTATCCCTTTATGCTATCCAGAAATTCTATATCATTTCCAATCAGTAATATGTCATCCACATATAATATCAGAAATGCTACAGAGCTCCCACTCACTTTCTTGTAAATACAGGCTTCTCCGAAAGTCTGTATAAAACCAAATGCTTTGATCACTCTATCAAAACGTTTATTCCAACTCCGAGAGGCTTGCACCAGTCCATAAATGGATCGCTGGAGCTTGCACACTTTGTTAGCTCCCTTTGGATCGACAAAACCTTCCGGTTGCATCATATACAACTCTTCTTCCAGAAATCCATTCAGGAATGCAGTTTTGACATCCATCTGCCAAATTTCATAATCATAAAATGCGGCAATCGCTAACATGATTCGGACGGACTTAAGCATCGCTACGGGTGAGAAGGTCTCATTGTAGTCAATCCCTTGAACTTGCCGAAAACCTTTTGCGACAAGTCGAGCTTTGTAGACAGTAACATTACCATCAGCGTCAGTCTTCTTCTTAAAGATCCATTTATTCTCAATTGCTTGCCGATCATCGGGCAAGTCAACCAAAGTCCATACTTTGTTCTCATACATGGATCCCATCTCAGATTTCATGGCTTCAAGCCACTTTGCGGAATCTGGGCTCACCATCGCTTCTTCATAGTTCGTAGGTTCATCATGATCTAGTAGCATGACTTCCAGAACAGGATTACCGTACCACTCTGGCGCGGATCTTACTCTGGTTGATCTATGAGGTTCAGTAGTATCTTGATCTGAAGTTTCATGATCATTATCATTGGCTTCCTCACTAACTGGTGTAGGTGTCACTGAAACAGTTTTCTGTGATGAACTACTTTCCAGTAAGGGAGCAGGTACAGTTACCTCGTCAAGTTCTACTTTCCTCCCACTCACTTCTTTCGAGAGAAACTCCTTCTCTAGAAATGATCCATTCTTAGCAACGAATGTCTTGCCTTCGGATCTGTGATAGAAGGTGTACCCAACAGTTTCCTTTGGGTATCCTATGAAGACACATTTCTCCGATTTGGGTTCGAGCTTATCAGGTTGAAGCTTTTTCACATAAGCATCGCAGCCCCAAACTTTAAGAAACGACAACTTTGGTTTCTTGCCAAACCACAGTTCATAAGGCGTCGTCTCAACGGATTTTGATGGTGCCCTATTTAACGTGAATGCGGCCGTCTCTAAAGCATATCCCCAAAAAGATAGCGGTAAATCAGTAAGAGACATCATAGATCGCACCATATCTAGTAAAGTATGATTACGACGTTCAGACACACCATTACGCTGTGGTGTTCCGGGTGGCGTGAGTTGCGAAACTATTCCACAGTTTTTCAAATGTATACCAAACTCGTAACTCAAATATTCTCCTCCACGATCAGATCGTAGAAACTTTATTTTCTTGTTACGATGATTTTCAACTTCACTCTGAAATTCTTTGAACTTTTCAAATGTTTCAGACTTATGTTTCATTAAGTAGATATACCCATATCTGCTTAAATCATCTGTGAAGGTGAGAAAATAACGATATCCGCCACGAGCCTCAATATTCATCGGGCCACATACATCGGTATGTATGATTTCCAACAAATCTGTTGCTCTCTCCATAGTACCGGAGAACGGTGTTTTAGTCATCTTGCCCATAAGGCACGGTTCGCAAGTACCAAGTGATTCATAATCAAGTGGTTCCAAAAGTCCATCAGCATGGAGTTTCTTCATGCGCTTTATACCGATATGACCTAAACGACAGTGCCACAAATAAGTTGCACTTTCGTTATCAACTCTGCATCTTTTGGCTTCAACATTATGAATATGTGTATTACTACTATCGAGATTCAATAAGAATAGACCACTTTTCAAGGGTGCATGACCATAAAAGATATTACTCATATAAATAGAACAACCATTATTCTCTGATTTAAATGAATAACCGTCTCGCATTAAACAAGATCCAGATATAATGTTCATGCTCAACGCTGGCACCAAATAACAATTATTTAGGTCTAATATTAATCCCGAAGGTAGATGTAGAGGTAGCGTGCCGACTGCGATCACATCGACTTTGGAACCGTTTCTCACGCGCATCATCACCTCGTCCTTTGCCAGTGCCCGCTTATTCTGTAGTCCCTGTTTCGAGTTGCAAATATTAGCAACAGAACCAGTATCAAATACCCAGGTGCTACTGCGAGCTCTAGTAAGGTACACATCAATAACATGTATATCACATATACCTTTGTTCACCTTGCCATCCTTCTTATCCGCCAAATACTTGGGGCAGTTCCGCTTCCAGTGACCAGTCTGCTTGCAGTAGAAGCACCCAGTTTCAGGCTTAGGTCCAGACTTGGGTTTCTTCTCTTGAGCAGCAACTTGCTTGCCGTTCTTCTTGAAGTTCCCCTTTTTCTTCCCTTTGCCCTTTTTCTTGAAACTAGTGGTCTTGTTAACCATCAACACTTGATGCTCCTTCTTGATTTCTACCTCTGCAGCTTTCAGCATTGCGAAGAGCTCGGGAATAGTCTTGTTCATCCCTTGCATATTATAGTTCATCACGAAGCTCTTGTAGCTTGGTGGCAGTGATTGGAGAATTCTGTCAATGACGCAATCATCCGGAAGATTAACTCCCAATTGAATCAAGTGATTATTATACCCAGACATTTTGAGTATATGCTCACTGACAGAACTGTTCTCCTCCATCTTGCAGCTATAGAACTTATTGGAGACTTCATATCTCTCAATTCGGGCATTTGCTTGAAATATTAACTTCAACTCCTGGAACATCTCATATGCTCCATGACGTTCAAAACATCGTTGAAGTCCCGATTCTAAGCCGTAAAGCATGGCACACTGAACTATCGAGTAGTCATCAGCTTTGCTCTGCCAGACGTTCATAACATCTGGTGTTGCTCCAGCAGCAGGCTTGGCACCCAGCGGTGCTTCCAGGACGTAATTTTTCTGTGCAGCAATGAGGATAATCCTCAAGTTACGGACCCAGTCCGTGTAATTGCTACCATCATCTTTCAACTTTGCTTTCTCAAGGAACGCATTAAAATTCAACGGAACAACAGCACGAGCCATCTATCTACAATCAACATAAACAAGCAAGATACTATCAGGTACTAAGTTCATGATAAATTTAAGTTCAATTAATCATATTATTTAAGAACTCCCACTTAGATAGACATCCCTCTAATTCTCTAAGTGATTACGTGATCCAAATCAACTAAACCATGACCGATCATCACGTGAGATGGAGTAGTTTTCAATGGTGAACATCGTTATGTTGATCATATCTACTATATGATTCACGCTCGACCTTTCGATCTCCGTGTTCCGAGGCCATATCTGCATATGCTAGGCTCGTCAAGTTTAACCTGAGTATTCTGCGTGTGCAAAACTGGCTTGCACCCGTTGTAGATGGACGTAGAGCTTATCACACCCGATCATCACGTGGTGTCTGGGCACGACGAACTTTGGCAACGATGCATACTCAGGGAGAACACTTCTTGATAATTTAGTGAGAGATCATCTTATAATGCTACCGTCAATCAAAGCAAGATAAGATGCATAAAAAGATAAACATCACATGCAATCAATATAAGTGATATGATATGGTCATCATCATCTTGTGCTTGTGATCTCCATCTCCGAAGCACCTTCATGATCACCATCGTCACCGGCGCGACACCTTGATCTCCATCGTAGCATCGTTGTCGTCTCGCCAATCTTATGCTTCCACGACTATCACTACCGTTTAGTAATAAAGTAAAGCATTACATCGCGATTGCATTGCATACAATAAAGCGACAACCATATGGCTCCTGCCAGTTGCCGATAACTCGGTTACAAAACATGATCATCTCATACAATAAAATTTAGCATCATGCTTTGACCATATCACATCACAACATGCCCTGCAAAAACAAGTTAGACGTCCTCTACTTTGTTGTTGCTTGTTTTACGTGGCTGCTACGGGCTTAAGTAAGAACCAATCTCACCTACGCATCAAAACCACAATGATAGTTTGTCAAATAGACTCCGTTTTAACCTTCGCAAGGACCGGGCGTAGCCATACTTGGTTCAACTAAAGTTGGAGAGACAGTCGCCCGCAAGCCATCTCTGTGCAAAGCACGTCGAGGGAACCGGTCTCGCGTAAGCGTACGCGTAAGGTTGGTCTGGGTCGTCTCGTCCAACAATACCGCCGAACCAAAATATGACATGCTGGTAGGCAGTATGACTTGTATCGTCCACAACTCACTTGTGTTCTACTCGTGCAAATAACATCAACATCAATAACCTAGGCTCTGATGCCACTGTTGGGTAACGTAGTAATTTCAAAAATTTTCCTACGCACACGCAAGATCATGTGATGCATAGCAACGAGGGGAGAGTATTGTCTACGTACCCAACGCAGACCGACTGCGGAAGCGATGACACGACGTAGAGGAAGTAGTCGTACGTCTTCTCGATCCAACCGATCAAGCACCGAAACTACGGTACCTCCGAGTTCGAGCACACGTTCAGCTCGATGACGATCCCCGGACTCCGATCCAGCAAAGTGTCGGGGAAGAGTTTCGTCAGCACGACGGCGTGGTGACGATCTTGATGAACTACAGCAGCAGGGCTTCGCCTAAACTCCGCTACAGTATTATCGAGGAATATGGTGGCAGGGGGCACCGCACACGGCTAAGGAATTGATCACGTGGATAAACTTGTGTCAACTTGTGTGTTTAGAGGTGCCCCTGCCTCCGTATATAAAGGAGGAGAGGAGGGGAGGCTGGCCGGCCAAGGGGGGAGGCGCAGGAGAGTCCTACTCCCTCTGGGAGTAGGATTCCCCCTCCAATCCTAGTCCAACTAGGATTCCTCGGAGGGGAAAAGAGGAGGAGGGGGCCGGCCACCTCTCCTAGTCCTAATAGGACTAGGGAAAGGGGGGGGGGGGGCGCAGCCCAACTAGGGCAGCCCCTTCTCTTTTCCACTAAGGCCCACTATGGCCCAAATAGCTCCCGGGGGGTTCCGGTAACCCTCCCGGTATTCCGGTAAAATCCCGATTTCACCCGGAACACTTCCGATATCCAAATATAGGCTTCCAATATATCAATCTTTATGTCTCGACCATTTCGAGACTCCTCGTCATGTCCGTGATCACATCCGGGACTCCGAACAACCTTCGGTACATCAAAATGCATAAACTCATAATATAACTGTCATCGTAACCTTAAGCGTGCGGACCCTACGGGTTCGAGAACAATGTAGACATGACCGAGACATGTCTCTGGTCAATAACCAATAGCAGGACCTGGATGCCCATATTGGCTCCTACATATTCTACGAAGATCTTTATCGGTCAGACCGCATAACAACATACGTTGTTCCCTTTGTCATCGGTATGTTACTTGCCCGAGATTCGATCGTCGGTATCCAATACCTAGTTCAATCTCGTTAACGGCAAGTCTCTTTACTCGTTCCGTAATACATCATCTCACAACTAACATATTAGTTGTAATGCTTGCAAGGCTTATGTGATGTGTATTATCGAGAGGGCCCAGAGATACCCCTCCGTCAATCGGAGTGACAAATCCTAATCTCGAAATACGCCAAACCAACATCGACCATTGGAGACACCTGTAGTACTCCTTTATAATCACCCATTTACGTTGTGACGTTTGGTAGTACCCAAAGTGTTCCTCCGGTAAACGGGAGTTGCATAATCTCATAGTCGTAGGAACATGTATAAGTCATGAAGAAAGCAATAGCAACATACTAAACGATCAGGTGCTAAGCTAATGGAATGGGTCATGTCAATCAGATCATTCTACTAATGATGTGACCTCGTTAATCAAATAACAACTCATTGTTCATGGTTAGGAAACATAACCATCTTTGATTAACGAGCTAGTCAAGTAGAGGCATACTAGTGACACTCTGTTTGTCTATGTATTCACACATGTATTATGTTTCCGGAAAATACAATTCTAGCATGAATAATAAACATTTATCATGATTATAAGGAAATAAATAATAACTTTATTATTGCCTCTAGGGCATATTTCCTTCATATCATCCATATAAGCTTCCACATTCCGACTGATTTGGGTGAGTAGACACTTCTGAATCATTCGCATAAAAGTGGCTCCGGCATTCTTGAGGCCGAATGGCATGGTGATATAGCAGAAGCACCCGAATGGAGTGATGAAAGCTGTTTTTACCTCATCGGGCCCGTACAGACGGATCTGGTGGTACCCGGAGTAAGCATCTAAAAAAGACAACCTCTCGCATCCCGCGGTCGAGTCAACAATTTGATCTATGCGAGGGAGAGGAAAGTGATCTTTCGGGCAGGCCCGGTTGATGTGCTTGAAATCAATGCACATTCGGAGCGACTTGTCCTTCTTAGGAACCATGACGACATTAGCGAGCCACTCGGAGTGGTATATCTCTCGGATAAATCCTGCCGCCAACAGTCGAGCCACTTCTTCACCGATGGCCTTTCTCTTCTGGACGGCGGACCGCCGAAGATGCTCTTTGACTGGTTTTGCAGACGAGTCGACTCTTAGGCGATGCTCAGCCAGTCCCCTGGGAACACCTGGCATGTCAGCGGGCTTCCATGCAAAAATGTCCCAGTTCTCACGGAGGAACTGGATGAGCGCTTCTTCCTATTTTGGGTCGAGTGTTATGGAGATGCGGGTCGTGTTGGGTTTCGTAGTAATTTCAAAAATTTTCCTACGCGCACACAGGATCATGTGATGCATAGCAACGAGAGGAGAGTGTTGTCTACGTACCCAGCGCAGACCGACTGCGGAAGCAATGACACGACGTAGAGGAAGTAGTCGTACGTCTTCACGATCCAACCGATCAAGCACCGAAACTACGGCACCTCCGAGTTCGAGCACACGTTCAGCTCGATGACGATCCCCGGACTCCGATCCAGCAAAGTGTCGGGGAAGAGTTTCGTCAGCACGACGGCGTGGTGACGATCTTGATGAACTACAGCAGCAGGGCTTCGCCTAAACTCCGCTACAGTATTATCGAGGAATATGGTGGCAGGGGGCACCGCACACGGCTAAGGAATCGATCACGTGGATCAACTTGTGTCAACTTGTGTGTTTAGAGGTGCCCCTGCCTCCGTATATAAAGGAGGAGAGGAGGGGAGGCTGGCCGGCCAAGGGGGGGAGGCGCAGGAGAGTCCTACTCCCTCTGGGAGTAGGATTCCCCCTCCAATCCTAGTCCAACTAGGATTCCTCGGAGGGGAAAAGAGGAGGAGGGGGCCGGCCACCTCTCCTAGTCCTAATAGGACTAGGGGAAGGGGGAGGCGCGCAGCCCAACTAGGGCAGCCCCTTCTCTTTTCCACTAAGGCCCACTATGGCCCAAATAGCTCCCGGGGGGTTCCGGTAACCCTCCCGGTATTCCGGTAAAATCCCGATTTCACCCGGAACACTTCCGATATCCAAATATAGGCTTCCAATATATCAATCTTTACGTCTCGACCATTTCGAGACTCCTCGTCATGTCCGTGATCACATCCGGGACTCCGAAAAACCTTCGGTACATCAAAATGCATAAACTCATAATATAACTGTCATCGTAACCTTAAGCGTGCGGACCCTACGGGTTCGAGAACAATGTAGACATGACCGAGACACGTCTCCGGTCAATAACCAATAGCGGGACCTGGATGCCCATATTGGCTCCTACATATTCTACGAAGATCTTTATCGGTCAGACCGCATAACAACATACGTTGTTCCCTTTGTCATCGGTATGTTACTTGCCCGAGATTCGATCGTCGGTATCCAATACCTAGTTCAATCTCGTTACTGGCAAGTCTCTTTACTCGTTCCGTAATACATCATTTCACAACTAACATATTAGTTGTAATGCTTGCAAGGCTTATGTGATGTGTATTACCGAGAGGGCCCAGAGATACCTCTCCGACAATTGGAGTGACAAATCCTAATCTCAAAATACGCCAACCCAACATCGACCATTGGAGACACCTGTAGTACTCCTTTATAATCACCCAGTTACGTTGTGACGTTTGGTAGTACCCAAAGTGTTCCTCCGATAAACGAGAGTTGCATAATCTCATAGTCATAGGAACATGTATAAGTCATGAAGAAAGCAATAGCAACATACTAAACGATCGGGTGCTAAGCTAATGGAATGGGTCATGTCAATCAGATCATTCTACTAATGATGTGACCTCATTAATCAAATAACAACTCATTGTTCATGGTTAGGAAACATAACCATCTTTGATTAACGAGCTAGTCAAGTAGAGGCATACTAGTGACACTTTGTTTGTCTATGTATTCACACATGTATTATGTTTCCGGTAAATACAATTCTAGCATGAATAATAAACATTTATCATGATTATAAGGAAATAAATAATAACTTTATTATTGCCTCTAGGGCATATTTCCTTCACGTACATGACAATTGGGACCCACATGTCAATAAAGGCAGAGGCAAAAAATTTGGAGATATTTTCTCTGCACAGGTGGAATCGAACCCGGGCGGAATAGCTGTCGGGTAGTGTCACTCGGCCACTAGGCTAGTTCAGTTGTTTCATTACTAATAAGGCACTTCCTCTGGTGATGATCTCCTCCTGCGCCTTTGTGCGCTCGCCGCGATGCCGTTGTCTGCCGTTGTGAACATGCTGAACAAACGAGAGGAATCTGAGAGGACTGTACGTGGAGAGGCAGACAGTCGAGACCCACCAAGTCTATGGCCGTACGCAAGCAAGTGCCTCATTGAAAAAATACTTCCTCCTAATGCTATACTGACATTGGGGCCCACGGGTTTGTCAACATAGTTACATCTTCTTTAGGTGCTTCAACATAGTTACTATCTCTACTCTTATAAAAACGAAGTTGGTGATGATGGTGTGCCTACCGTCCTACAATATAGGCCGTTCGATTTATATCTAACAGATAGGAAGGAAACAATGGCAATTTTGCAAAAAGATACCCACACCCCTCTCCAGATTTTCAAATAAGGCCTTCCCTCGTTCATCCTTTTCTCCCACAAGATAAACTATTCATACAAATGCATCTTGATGCGTGCAACGCATGGGCATCTTGCTAGTAGGAGATAAATTCACAACGAAGTGGCAGGAGCTGGCATGTATCATTTATTATCACCAGGGCAGCAAGTATCAGCTGAGTTTTGGGCTGCCCCGTCTAGGCTTTCTTTTTTAACATGCGCAGCCCGCGACCTCGGATGAGAGGTCCATAGGCATGTTTGTATTTTCTTGGGGGCCGTCATGTATCGACTGGCCTATGGACCTCCCATCCGAGGTTTTATTTTTCCTGAAACATCGGCAGCCCAATTTATGTATTTTTTTGAAAAAACGCAGAGGTCTGTTCTATTTTTCTATATAAGAATAGGAACGCCTGGTCCAACTTATGTTTCGCTTCTAACTATATTATATATATATTTAAATTATTTTATATGTTATTATATATTATCGTTATTGTCATCATATATTTAACAGATACTTAGATATGTAAGAAAACAATATCCCACATCTTATTAACTTATAAAAATAATTTCTTAACAATAAAATCCTGAATTTTTTTGGCAACGAAAATCCTGGTGATTGTGTACAAAAGCTTGGTAAGATTTAAGGACCAACGTAATAATAAATATTTATTATTTAAATATATATAACAAAATGCTCAGCCCCTGTTTATTTTTATAACATTGCTGCGCCCACCCTAACATTATAATTAGAATCAGCCCAGCAAAATCGTGTATTTCAAGAAAGTGCAAATGGCCTGTAATTTTTTAGGAAAAACATAAATGAGCTGCATGGACGCTATATTATTTGTTCACCCAGCCTAGCTAATGGACTGTAATTCAAAAAAAGATCAAATTGACTTTAATTCTACCCCGCAAAAAAAGACTGTAAATTCTGAAAAAATGGGTTGAATACGTGCCACATTTTTGGAGGCTGAAATGTGAGCCAATAGGTCGAAGCCAATGCAAGTCGTTGTCAACTTAGTCAACAAATGATTCTGACACCGTTAGCCGTTGGATTTACATCCAACGACCGACATCCTTCTTCAATCTTTCGTCTTTTTCCTCCAGCGCCGCCGGGACCACCTGCTCCCACCTCCTGCTGCTAGCAGCTCTGCTTAGCACGCTTCGTTGTGAAGCGCTACTCCACCGTTGGCCAGGCCATCGCTCCACCCCTCCACACCTCCTGTTCTACTCCACCGACTGCTGAACCACACCGCACCAGAACCAGTTAACCCTCATACACCTCTTCGTCCACGACTCTACTCCCACGTCTTCCCATCTCTGGCTCATTGCTGTCCGGGGCCTCACCGTCGTCCACCACCTTGGATGCGCTCGACGCGGAGTGGTCAACATGGTCAACAAACGACACCATCGGAAGTAGACTGTGCGTGGAGAGGCTGACAGTTGGGTCCATGGCTGCACGCAAGCAAATGCCTCCTTGTTATGCGCAAAATAATGATTCCTCCACCTGACAGTTGGGACCCACCGAAAGGGCCTCTGTATTTCGTGAAAAAAATGTTCCCACCGCTGACAGGTCGGACCCACCAGCTATATCTTCACACGCAAGGAAGTGCCTCCTTATTACGCACAAAAAAATGAATACCCCCTGCTAGCTGGGACCCACAATAGTGGGAGGCTGACTTGTGGGCCAACTAAGTTGACGGGGATGGAGGGCTTTGTCAACTTAGTCAATATGAACAATTCTAGCTCCAGTGACCGTACGATGTCCATCCAACGGCCGTAGTGCTTCTTAAACCTCTGGTCTTCTTGCTCCAGCCGCCCATACCAGTGTCGGTCCTGCCTCGTGCTCCTGCCTCCCGTGGCCGGCTGCGATGCCGCGGAGGCCTCATCGCCCCCTACTACTCCCACCACTGGCCAGGCCATCCCTCTACTCACCCACACCCCCTGTTATTCTGCGGTGATGGCAGCCTCACACCGCAGCGAACCAGTGAACCCTCATACTCCTCTACGCGTGGGAATCCACTGCCGCATCTTCCCCAGCTCCGCATCGTCCCCTTCCTAGGCGCCGCTGTCGTCCACCGCCCTGGTGCTCTCGGCGCGGCGTGGTCAACGTGGTCAAGGAACGGATTCCATCAGACGTGGGTTGTACGTGGAAAGGCTGGCAGCTGGGTCCACGGCCGCAGCAAGGAAGTGCCTCCTTATTACGCGAAAAATAATGATTCCTCCACCTGACAGCAGGGACCCACCGGACGAGCAACCGTATTTTGCAAAAAAAATATTTCCCCCTGACTGCTGGGACCTACCAGCGACATCTTCGCACGCAAGGAAGTGCGTCCGGGCAACGATTCGCCCCCCTGACTGCTGGGACCCACCAGCTACATCTTCGCACACAAGGAAGTGCCTGACAGTCGGGACCCACCTGGTCGAAGCGTACGTAGCATTGTCATTCTGGTCGCGAATGTGTATGTACATACTGGTCCATGTAGAGGCGCACACGTGTCGTAGTAGAGGCGCGCACGTAGCATGTACACGTACGTACATCAGCCACTGTGCAAGAAAGAAAACATGGCCCTGTACGTACATACGCGCATGGTCTCAAATGCCTACTCACGCACACGTACGGCCAGGGCTCGTGTACATGGCTAGGTCGGAACGGAGAAACAGCGTCGTCGTCGTGTTCATGGGGAGCCAACCGGCTGGGTCGGAACAGAATGCGTCGTCGTGTTCATCGGGAGGGCTTGGATGGAACAGCCGCTGGAAACGAGGCCTGGAGTACCACAGAACGAAGGAAACAGCCTTGTGTTCGACCGACCATGGTCGAAACGGGATCCTGTTCATCGGGAGGGGTCCGGCGTACTGCAAAACGGAGGAAACGGACCTCCTACGGTCGAAACGGGGGTCCTATTCATCGGGAGGGGTGTGGTGTTACGCAAAACGGAGGAAACGGACTTGTGCTAGAGCTCTATGGTCGAAACAGAGGTCCTGTTCATTGGGGGGGGGGGTGTGGCGTACCGCAAAATGGGACTCCACAGGATACTGTTCATCTCCACCGTCGACTCCCTCCAGCCTCTACGGGCTACTGTTCATCCACCTTCGACCTCCTCCAGCCTCCACCTGCGACTATTCATCCACGGGCTCCTGTTCATCCAGCCTCCACCGCGCGCTACTCCACCTGCTATTGTTCAACCAGCCGTCTCCACGGGATCCTGTTCAACCACCCCTCCATGGGCTACTGTTCATCCAGCCCTCCACCATCTACTGTTCATCCAGCCCTCCACGGGGTGGTCCTGTTCATCCAGCCCTCCACGGGGTCCTGCTCATCCAGCCCCAACCGGCTCAATCGATCGGGGTCCTGTTCATCCACCCCCACCGGAACTGTTCATCCAACCCCCCAGCAACGCTCACTGTACATCCAGAGGCAGCATCGGTCGGCTTTAGTTAGCAACAGTAGCGAAGGAATCACTTGGGTTCAGTAACGTAGCTAGTGCAATTGCTCGGGTTCAGTTAGAGCCCAACGCCTCGCTCGGGTTCAATTAGAGACCAACGCCTTGCACACACGCGCATACGTGTACGAGAGAAATGAGCATCGCTCGGCCCCCGACCACCCACCGTAACTGGGAACTCCCCAAAATTTTCCTGGCCCTCGCTTCTACCACGGTTTTTTCCGTCATGGACGGCCCAAAGAATGTCATGCAGCTGCGTCTCCGGCCCGCCCAGGACGAAAAGCCCATTTTCTGTCATGATTTTTTGTCATAGAAGTAGGAGCCCACCACATCTATGATGATACCGGGTTTTGTCACAATTATCGTCATAGAAGTGTCATAAGTATGACACACAAAAATTCGTTCGGCCCAAAATGTCATGGATGTGTCTTTTTTTGTAGTGCATGCTTCGGTTAAGCGATAAAGCAACAGAATTAATCATGAATATTGACCAAGGAAAATTTACTACTGGTTTTCATGGCTTGTAGATATTTTGAACTTTATTGGTTTTTCTCTAAAGGCTGAGAACAATTAAACTAGCAAGTACAATTGTTGGAATATTTGGCAAATTCGTAATTAACTCCAGTAGGCAATTCATGACTCAAATAGTAATTAGCATGCAACAACCTAGCATAGTAGATGAATGAACAAAGAAACATACACAACAGTATCGCACATGCATGTAACATTAACTACAAATAGAGATATGGATAGATCATGAAGGACCCATCTCTACATAGAAGGGAGCCACTGGATTACTTTATAAACACAAGAAAGTGAGACTAATATTTCTAAAACAAGACTAGTCCTAAAGAAAAAATGAAGGGGGCTTGTGCTACGTGTTTTTCTCATTAAGACTTTCCATGCAAAAACACTACTAGTGACTAATTGTTTTTCTTTCTTTTTTTGAAATGAAGGATTACCCCCGGCCTCTGCATTGAGTGATGCACACAACCATCTTCATTGCATTATTGAACAAAGCCTTACAAAATAAATACATAGATCAACCTAAAACCACCTTCTTGGTGAAAATTTTCGCCATACCTATGAAGTTGATGATGTGCTTGGACCTCACACCAGGCACACCAAAAAATCCGATGGCCTCATCAAGCTACCCGCCGGCTGTCTGGGAGCACCAACCTGTTAGCATATCTTAGCGTGCACCGCATGTGCATGATGTAGAATTCATCATCGCCTTCTTCTGCAATCCCATTTCAGGAGCAATCAATGCACTAAAGTTGCCAAACCCTTCTGTCATCGATGCCACCATGATGCCTGACAGCGCCAGCCTCTTGCACACGCCCATCAATGGTATCAGACTCATCTGTCTAAAAGTGTCATAGTACAATATATTGATGCTACTACCACCATCATAAGTACCATGGTGAATTTATAACCGCCCACTTGAGGGGCCACCACCAGGGCCAGATGACCCGGATCGTCAACTTGGGGCGGGCGATTCGCCCGGCTCCAAGTTATCGTGTGCTCAGACCACCATAAATATTGTGGTACAGCCAGCTCAACTGCATTGACAGCCCGTTTATGAACCTTCTGGTCACGCTTGCAAGTGCTCATAGTGAAAACATGGTACTGGCCACTATTAAGCTGCTTAGGATTACTTTGATATCCTGACTGATTATTCTGTTGTTGATTACCTTGACCAGACTCCTGATTATGACCACCATGGTTCCCTTGGTTCTGATAACCAGAATTTGAGGTGCCACTACCAAAGCCAGCTCCTTGGAAACCTCCTGAGCCTGACCCGCTGGGTGGCCCATTGCCATGATGCTGTTGTAACGACTGGTTCCTCCACTCCTGCATGATATAACAATCCTTCCAAGCATGACTAGACGACTTGTTAGGATAACCGTGTTTATGACACGGAGCATTAAGAGCATCCTCATAATTCTTGGGCTTCCCCCACTATACGACTGCTTGCCATTATGATGCTGATTTTTTTTGAACCCTGCATTGGTGTTAGCTACAAAATCTGACCCGCCATCGGAGTGTTTGCGCTTTCCATTGTTACCATGGTTATCATGATTATCATTCTGCGCTAGGGCATTCTGCTGCCGACCCTTGCCACTAATGTTTTTCTTGCCCTTGCCAGATTTGTCATAATCAAAGTTAGGATCCTTCATAAGGTGAGAATCAGCATATCTAGTAAGTTCATCCATGAGATTGCGCATATCCGTGCACTTGTGCTTAAGTCGTCTAAGCTTCTGCAGAAGAGGCTGAAAGTGACAGTTCTTCTCTAAGAGCAACACAGCTTGAGCTGCCTAGATGCTGTCTGAAGAGTGGATAATACTCGCAACCCGGTGAGCCCAATGATGGGCCGAATCATCCTCACGCTGCACACAGTGCTACAAATCAACAATTGTCATAGGCTGCCTGCAAGTTCCTTGAAAATTCTTAATGAAGCGTTCCTTCCACTCCACCCATGTGTTGATAGAATTGGGGGGCAAGTTCTTCAACCATGTCCGAGCCGGCCCCTCCAACATCATAGTAAAATACTTGGCACATACTGCATCACTGACATCCAACATATCCATGGCCAGCTCGTAGCTCTCGATCTAGGTCTCCGGAGGGAGATCCACCGTGTAGTTGGTCACTTTCCGAGGACCTTTAAAATCTTTAGGCATGTGCTCATTACATAAAGCTAGCACTAAGCACGACACTCCAATTGTTCTGGTACTCTACCCGGCTCCCACCAAAGCTAGAGGAACTACCGGGGCGGCTGGTAAGCCCCCTGGTTTGTTGCCTTTGCCTCGTGATGGTCCCTTGCACCGTCCATTATTTCTTGAGCATCAGTCCTCGGGTTAAGGGGCGGGTTACGGCGTCATAGACTGCTTCAAACCACCGGTAACTCAGCATGCCGACTGCACCTATGACTCGGCAGCGGTGTAGAGTGTACACGATGCCGACTGTAAGAGTAATTAACCTGTTGAGCAATCATTGTTTGTAACAGTTCAATGGCGTTCCGGGTTTCAACCGCGATCGGTGACTCGCCGGTGATAGGAATCGCAATAAGCCGGGTCGCCGCTGCTACCATGTTATCCACTGGGTTGGGGAAGTGACCCGATGGTGT
>NC_041390.1:112956834-112994193 GCF_002162155.2 Triticum dicoccoides
TCCTGGCTCGTCCCTCTGACCGTCTCCGGTTTGTGACTTTGGGTTGCTTCTCTGTTCCTAGGTGCATCCACGGTTAACTTGGGTATAGCCGATGCTCCTGGAGTACTTGGGCCTGCCCAGGGCATGTTAAACAAGTGTGTTGGCTCGTAACCCGGAGGTAAACGGCTTTGATATCTCCTCTGGTAGACCGCATTAGATGCGTTTTGATCAAGATTTAAATGCTAGGCCTCCTTCTTCAATCATTATGCCTCTGCGCTAACCTGAGCCTGTAATGTGGCCACCCGGACGCTTTCGGAGTTGATATCCTCCTAGGCTTTGGTCATCTACTGTTCCTTAAGCTTTGCAATTTCCACATTACGCTCTGCTTGGTTTTCCGCAATGACCTTGGTGTTGGGAATGTAGTAATTTCAAAAAAATTCCTACGCACACGCAAGATCATGGTGATGCATAGCAACGAGAGGGAGAGTGTCGTCCACGTACCCTCGTAGACCGTTAAGCGGAAGCGTTACAACAACGTGATTGATGTAGTCGTACATCTTCACGATCGACCGATCCTCGGTACCGAACGTACGACACCTCCGTGTTCAGCACACGTTCAGCTCGGCGACATCCTGCGAACTCACAATCCAGTAGAGCTCGAAGGAGAGTTTCGTCAGCACGACGGTGTGGTGACGATGTTGATGAAGCTACCGTCGTAGGGCTTGGCCTAAGCGCTACTACAGTATGACCGAGGTGGATTATGGTGGAGGGGGGCACCGCACACGGCTGGGAGAGATCAATGATCAACTTGTGTGTTTTTGGGGTGCTGTCGGTGTCAAAACCGGCGGATATCGGGTAGGGGGTCCCCAACTGTGCGTCTAAGGCAGATGATAAGAGGAGGCGGGGGACACGATGTTTACCCAGGTTCGGGCCCTCTCGATGGAGGTAATATCCTACTTCTTGCTTGATTGATCTTGATGATATGAGTATTACAAGAGTTGATCTACCACGAGATCATAGAGGCTAAACCCTAGAAGCTAGCCTATGGTATGATTGTTGTTGTCCTATGGACTAAACCCTCGGGTTTATATAGACACCGGAGGGGGCTAGGGTTACACAGTGTCGGTTACAAGGAAGGAGATCTACATATCCATATTGCCAAGCTTGCCTTCCACGCCAAGGAGAGTCCCATCCGGACACGGGACGAAGTCTTCAATCTTGTATCTTCATAGTCCAACAATATGGCCAAAGGATATAGTCTGGCTATTCGGAGACCCCCTAATCCAGGACTCCCTCAGTAGCCCCTGAACCAGGCTTCAATGACGATGAGTCCGGCGCGCAAATTTGTCTTCGGCATTGCAAGGCGGGTTCTTCCTCCGAATACTCCATAGAAGATTTTGAACACAAGGATAGTGTCCGGCTCTGCAAAACAAGTTCCACATACCACCGTACAGAGAATAATATCTCCACAAATCTAATCTGCTGACACGTTTAGCAACATGACATCATGCCATGGCCCGGTCATTATTCGAACCATTTTTCTCAACCAGCACTGCACATATCGCGAGGCGGTTTTCTTGACACGTCTTGTCGAAGCAGAGATCGTGTCCCCCTTATTACGGGATTCTCATCAATACAGACGTGGGTAACCCAATCGTGCCCATTGGTATGACTCCTCGATTTTAGGCAAGTCCCAAATGTCCACGAGGAGGACGCTTGATATTCACCCTCTTTATAAAGAGGCCAAGGCCTGTCCTTTTTTCCCTCTCATACTCAATCGAATCCTTCCCCTGCCTCGAGTTCCAACACCCAAGGCTCAGGTCAGGCGCTTCGAACCTTCAACCATGTCCGGATCCAACCTTCAAGGTTGGTGGATGCCTTCCTCTGTCATAGAGGAAGACATCAAGAAGCTAAGAGAGGCCAGGTATTTGACCGGCAAAATCTCTCACAGGCTGCCTGCTCGAGGGCAGGTCATTCCCACTCCCGAACCCGGCGAGAGCGTTGTATTCATCTCTCACTTCCTCCGAGGGCTAGGCCTCGCTCTGGATCCCTTTGTTAGGGGGCTCATGTTCTATTATGGGTTGGATTTCCATGACCTGGCCCCGGATTCCCTCCTTCACGTCTCGGTGTTCATCATCGTGTGTGAGGCCTTCCTCTGCATTATCCCGCACTTTGGCCTGTGGCTCAAGACTTTCAATGTGAAGCCAAAGATGATCGAGGGGCGACACACAGAGTGCGGAGGTGCCGCAATAAGCAAAAGCGCTGATGTTCCATGGCCAGAGGGTTCCTTCCCAGAGGTGTCCAGTTTATGGCAACAAGAGTGGTTTTATATCACAACTCCCCGGGGTACCAACTGGGTAGCCGCCCATGCCTTTCGCTCGGGGCCCCCACCACAACTGACGTCATGGATCAACAAGGGGCTGGACTGGGGGCCAGTAAATGATGTGTCGATATTGCAGAGTCGCATCCAAGATCTCTTAGAGAGAGATGTCAGCCTGGCCACGGTAATGAAAGTCATTCTAGTTCATCGAGTCCCGCCTTCAAACGTCGATCCCTCCGTATGTGGGAATTCAACCCGGAAGGACCGCAAACTATTCAGCACTTCCTCAGCATGACGCTCGAAGAGATGTACAAATTGTTCTTCGGACCACAAATAAGGTGTCCGGACACCACCAATGATGCGAGTCTGAGCTGCAAACGTCTAGATACCCAAGTAAGTAATCCCATGGCCAAACGCATTTTTTTATTTATCACAACATCATTCTGAAAGGTCGCTCTTTGACTAGGACTGGGGAACAAAGGCGAAGATGATCAGGTGTTCAGCCCCACTTCCCAAAGGCTCAGCAGATCCAGTACTGGCCAGAATGCTCGAGCCGACATCTTATCAGGCGCCCTCAGGGGAAGATAAAGGGGCAAATAAAGAGGCTGAAAGAAGGCCTCACTCATTATTCATCCAAACCAGGGGAATTAGCGCCTCCATGAAGGAGGATAACCAGGGAGAAGAATCTGAAATTCCCTCTCCCCAAGGAAGGAAGAGGACCACCTCTAAAGACCCGGAAACAAAGGTTTCCAAACGGGGGAAGAAATCTTCGCCAGAGGGTCCTACCTCAGAGGGTACTCTTGCCGCACAATACCTGCAAGGGGATCAACCCTCTACCGAGCTGTAAGTAAACAAAAAGTACTTAATAGTAAAAATATCCTACATTACTTCTAAAGACAATAACCGAAGCATGTATCTTGTAGTTCGGATCGTAGCCCTTCTCGACAGAGTTCATCTTCGGGGGATCTTCTTCCGGAGATGATGGAGAGCGAAACACCTCCTCATGCCACCCCACCTCATGAGGCGGGCGACCCTGAAGTGTCGTCGCGAAGGGTTTCTCCTGATCCGCCAAGGCCAGAGGGTAATCCTTCGGCCACCCGAAGTCCTCAGTATTCGGCTCCTAAAGAGAGCAACAGAAAGAGTCCGGAATAGTCCGGTGTGCGATCGAACGCATTGAAGGATCTTATGGAGCAAGCGGCCATCTCAGAAGCGCATCGTATGCTAATGGGTACGGTGATTGAGAGGATTTCATCCGCCGAAAGCGGGTTGCATGAAGCTTTTATGAGTCTGCTGAAAGGCTTTGAGGTACATGAAATAGTGTATGTTTTTTACAGTACCGCACACATTAGGTGTGCCCTATGCAGATAGTAGCCCCTGAGACTCTGGTTGCTGTTGAGAACGGCGACAAACAGAGGATCATAGTCCTAGGTAATAATCAGGCCGCCTTCATGTGCAGGTGGTTGAAGGCCCGGTGGCTAGTCGGACTGGTGAGTTTGCCGAGCTGAAACGGCAACTTGATGCGGCAGATGCCGACATCGTGCTTGTCAACAAGTGGCTCGACGAGGCACAGGGTATGTGATTTCTCCGGTGATCAACACATAGTAAGAGGAGCACGATGCTAGTATCTTTAATATGTTGTGACTGCAGATGGAGCTGCCGCCGTGGAGACCCTTCGGGCGGAACTTGCCCGAGCCAAGGAACAAGCCAGGAATAGTGATGCGGTCACTCTAAAGGTGGTCGAAGAGCTGAGGGCCGAACAGGCTGCGCATTGCCAAAGCAAGGAAAAAATAGCCAAGATGGCCGTTGAGTTGAAAGATGCCGCCGACCGTTACCAGCTTCTTGGAAAAGAAAGTCGGGCGAAGGCGGCGGACCTGGAGAAGGCTATGGTAGCAGCCAAGGAAGCCCGCTCTAAAATTAGAGCGGCGAAGGAGGAGCTGCGTCAAGCTGGAGATATCGCGGCTGGGAAGCCCTTTTTGTTGCGGACGAAGTTCGGAGATCCGAAGTATGCCCCTCTTGATCAACTATGGAGTTCTGCAGACGCATACGTGGATTTGGCAGCCAGTGCTGCTGATGCGGCCGAGTACTTCAAGGATCAAAAAGATCATGAAGTGGAAAGGCTATTCTGGTCATAGTTCCATGTTCCAGTGCGTCCGCTGCTGTTGAATGAGCGAATGGCTGAGTGGCCGAGCTCCATAGGTTGTCCGGGCTTGCCATGAGGTCTGTTGTGGATCATCTGTGGCCGGAAGGGCCAAGGACGAATAGTTATTTTTGTTTAGTGCAACAGTTCCTTGGTGATGTGCCGCACATCGACGCTATTATAAAGTCGGCGTGCATAGAGGGTGCGCGTATGGCACTTGCCGTGTCAAGACATACTGGGCTGAGATGGAGGCCACCGCTATTGCAACCCAAAGTTCGGCCATAGGCCGAGTATCTGCGGAGCACTGCTTTGAAGAAGTCCTTGAAGGCGCTCGTTCAATAGAGGCTCAGTGCTCGAAGAATATTATGTTCTAGTGACATGTATTCCCATTGTAAAAACAAAGTTTTATTGAATTATAAAGGCTGTGTTTATACTTTTTCCTGAAAGTATTATGATTCCTCCTGTGCGGCCGTTTATGTATATATGTATATAACCTGAAAGTTTGCAGTCGTCGGCTTTAGCCCCCATGCATATAATGCGGGGGTGTTCGCAAAAAACGCGTATTCACACTTGATCCAACGTCTTGGTCCATTAAGGAGGTGGTGGTGCAACGAATGGGGCAATAGGACTATATTGCTTTAACACTTTCACTTAGCCATAGGAGTTTGACGGTGGGACTACTATATAGCCCCTGGTACCTCCGCGCTCGTCCGAATACGGTGTGCGTACGTACATGACCGGGAAACGGCCCTTCGTTAATGCAGAGGAATCCCGAAGATTCCGCTAAGTCATCGAGTGGTTGACCAGTCTCGCACTTTATCATGACAGTTAGTTTTCGACTTTCTCTACTGAGGTGCTCATCCGGATGAACCAGGGCACAATCACAGTAGTTCTCCCGGTGCCACCTTAGCTGATAGAGCGGAACGTAAGGTAGCAAAACACGGGAGCCGGGCAAACCCAACATTTGACCAAAGACATGATTCGGAGTTGATGCATATAAGGCCAAACTCGCGACGCCGAACACTCCCTAAGGTATTCGGTCTTTATAACATATTTCGGGCTGAACAATGCCCTTAATAATAAACCCCGAGTGTCCAGGTACGTGCAATATTCTGACGTGGCAAAATGCCAATAACGCCAGCATCCTTCTCGGTTGTATTGAGTATCCGGAGGATGTGAACAACAAGAGACAGTAAAAAAAGGTTTACGCAGGGTCTTAATCTGAAAAGAATCCTTTGAGCGGGTCCCTGCTGCACGTCTGTGCATGTGTCTCCGTTGTGCCGTGTCCTGGATGGGTGTAGCACGATTGTCATCTGTAAAAGAGAAGAAATTAGGTGAAAGTTGTCGTGCCAAAAAAATTGGTTATTCTCGACAAACCATTAAAATTGAAGATAAGTCAAGTTGAGCCGAACTAGCCCTGATTACACGCGGGAAGCCCCTGGTACCATCTATGATGGTTTAACCATCAAACCAATCTCAGGTATATCTAGTGATGCACCAGACTCGTCTAACCGTGTCCGCGGTCTTGACGACCTGTCATTTATTCTGGTTGGTGAGGCCGTCTAGTGCTCGGCTATTAAAGCTGCCACACGTTCTTCCACGCGTAGAGAACACTCAATATATCCACTAACTGTGATGGTGCCACATGGACCAGGCATCTTAAGCTTGAGAGAAGCGTAATGTGGTACCGCATTAAAACGAGTGAAAGCTGTTCTTCTGAGTAGTGCTTGATAGCCGCTTCGGAATGGAGCAATGTCGAAGTCTAACTTCTCACTTCGGTAGTTGTCGGATGAACTGAATATAACCTCTAGTATTAGAGAGCCCGTGGAGCAGGCCTCTGGGCCTGGTATTACTCCCTTGAAGGTAGTATTACTGTGGCTGATTTTTGTCGAGTCTATCCCCATTTTGCAGACTGTGTCCTGATATATCAGATTTAGACCACTGCCGCCGTCCATAAGGACTCGTGTGAGATGGTATTTGTTTATTATTGGGTCTAACACCAAGGCAGCCAATCCTTCATGCCGGATGCTTGTTGGGTGATCCCTGCGATCAAAGGTGATCGGGCATGCCAACCAGGGGTTGAACTTAGGGGTGACGGGCTCTACGGCGCGTATGTCTTGGAGTTCATGCATGTTTTCTTCTCCTCTTCGTCACGTGGATCATGTTAACTGTTTTAACCTCTGGTGGGAATTTTTTCTGTCCTCCAGTGCTTTGCTGGCGAGGTTCGTCCTCGTCTTCGCTTGGTGTCTCCCTCCCCTCGTGTTTGGCGTTTAGCTTACTGGCCTGCTTGAAGACTCAGCATTCTCTGTGGGTGTGATTTGCAGGTTTATCGGGGGTGCCATGAATCTGACATAGTTTGTCTAGAATCTTGTTTAGGCTGGACGGTCCATCTCTGCTGCCATTGAAAGGCTTTTTCCGCTGACCTGGTTGAGAGCCCCTGAATCCGGCGTTTACCGCCGTATTATCTGGGCTATCTTCTTTATTTCGACGCTTTCTTTTACTGCGTCATGGTTTTCCATTGCCATCCCTGACTTCGGATGTGCTTGGGTCGATGGTGCTACTTCGGGCTAACCAGCTATCTTCGCCCGCGCAAAAGCGGGTCATGAGGCTTGTCAGGGCTGCCATTGTTCTCAGTTTTTCTTGGCCGAGGTGTCTGGTGAGCCATTCATCTCGGATGTTGTGCTTGAAAGCTGCTAAGGCTTCGGCGTCCGAGCACTCGACGATTTGGTTTTTCTTGGTGAGAAACATGTTCCAAAGCTTTCGGGCTGACTCTCCAGGCTGTTGAATTATATCACTTAAATCGTCTGCATCCAGAGGTCGGACATAGGTCCCCTAAAATTAGCCCAAAAAGCATCCTCGAGCTCCTCCCAACTTCCAATTGAGTTTTCGGGGAGGCTTTTCAGCCAGTGCCGAGCTGGTCCTTTAAGCTTGAGGGGCAAGTACTTGATGGAATGGAGATCGTCTCTGCGAGCCATATGGATATGGAGAATAAAGTCCTCAATCCAGACCCCAGGGTCTGTGTTCCCGTCGTATGCCTCTATGTTCACTGGTTTGAATCCTTCTGGAAATTCGTGGTCCAGCACCTCATCGGTGAAACATAGGGGGTGTGCGGCACCCCTGTATTTGGATGTGATGTCTACTACACAACCTTCTTCTTGTAGACGTTGTTGGGCCTCCAAGTGCAGAGGTTTGTAGGACAGTAGCAAATTTCCCTCAAGTGGATGACCTAAGGTTTATCAATCCATAGGAGGCGTAGGATGAAGATGGTCTCTCTCAAGCAACCCTGCAACCAAATAACAAAGAGTCTCTTGTGTCCCCAACACACCCAATACAATGGTAAATTGTAGAGGTGCACTAGTTCAGCGAAGAGATGGTGATACAAGTGGTATATGGATGGTAGATAAAGGTTTTGTAATCTGAAAATATAAAAACAGCAAGGTAACTAATGATAAAAGTGAGCACAAACGGTATTGCAATGCTAGGAAATAAGGCCTAGTGTCGGTGTCAAAACCGGCGGATCTCGGGTAGGGGGTCCCGAACTGTGCGTCTAAGGCGGATGGTAACAGGAGGCAGGGGACATGATGTTTTACCCAGGTTCGAGCCCTCTTGATGGAGGTAAAACCGTACGTCCTGCTTGATTTATTCTTGATGATATGAGTATTACAAGAGTTAATCTACCACGAGATCGGAGAGGCTAAACCCTAGAAGCTAGCCTATGGTATGATTGTATGTTGTCCTACGGACTAAAACCCTCCGGTTTATATAGACACCAGAGGGGGCTAGGATTACACAAGGTCGGTTACAAAGGAGGAGATATCCATATCCGTACTGCCTAGCTTGCCTTCCACGCCAAGTAGAGTCCTATCCGGACACGGGACGAAGTCTTCAATCTTGTATCTTCATAGTCCAACAGTCCGGCCAAAGGATATAGTCTGGCTGTCCGGAGACCTCCTAATCCAGGACTCCCTCAGTAGCCCCTGAACCAGGCTTCAATGACGATGAGTCAGGCGCGCAGTGTTGTCTTCGGCATTGCAAGGCGGGTTCCTCCTCCGGATACACCACATAAGAGTTTGAATAAAAGGATAGTGTCCGACCCTGCAAAATAAGTTCCACATACCACCGTAGAGAGAACAAATCTAATCTGCTGACACGTTTTGGCAACATGACATCATGCCATGGCTCGGTGATTATTCGAACAGTTTTTCTTTAACTAGCCCCGCACATAACGTGTGGCAGTTTCTTGACACGTCTTGTCAAAGCAGAGATCGTGTCCCCCTTATTACGGGATTCTCATCAATACGGGCGTGGGTAACCCAACCGCGCCATCAATTACCGCGCTTGGGGGATAAGCGAGTTTTACCAGGCTAGTGGGGGCGCATAGTTTTGGCCGCCCTTATAAGGGGATAAGGTTTAACCTTTTTATACCCACGCCCTTCTTCCTCCTTGCTCATCCATTCTTGCGCACTCGAGCTCCAACGCCCAAGTCCACATCCTTCTCCTCAACCTTCTCCAAACATGTCCAGAGCGGGAGGCAAGTGGATGGCTTCCTCCGTCATGGAGGGACACATCAAAAAGCTGCGCGGAGCCGGATACTTAGCCGCGAATATCGCGCATCAGCTGCCCGCTGCGGGGCGGATCGTTCCTACCCCGGAACCTCACGAGAGGGTAGTTTTCCTCCACCACTTCCTCCGCGGACTGGGGTTTCCCCTCCATCCATTCGTCCGTGGTCTTATGTTCTACTACGGGCTGGACTTTCATGATCTAGCCCCGAACTTCATCCTCAACATTTCGGTGTTCATCGTCGTGTGTGAGGCTTTCCTCCGCATCCGGCCCCACTTCGGCCTGTGGATGAAGACCTACAATATCAAGCCGAAGGTGGTGGGAGGCCAACAAGCAGAATGCAGCGGAGCCATGGTGGGCAAGATGCCCAATGTTATATGGCTTGAAGGCTCCTCTGTGGAGACCATAAAGGGGTGGCAACCGGCATGGTTCTACATCACCGAGCTATGCGACAGCAACTGGATGGTGGCCCCCGACTTTCGATCCAGAATCCCCATGCGGCTCACCTCCTGGAAAGAGAAGGGCCTATCCTGGGGTTCATCGGTGGAGCTGGACGGACTCCAGAAATGTATCCGGAATATGGCAAGCAAGAAGCTCAAGCTTGTCAACATAGTCCAGGTCATGCTCTTCCGCCGGATCCTCCCTTGTCAACAACGGGATTTCAACTTGTGGGAGTTTGACCCGGCCCAGCACCAGACTCTGAGCAAGCTCTTCGACACGATGCACAAGGACGTTGGAGGGTGTTGTTCAAGGGAGCCGAGGTCCCTCCCTCTCTCACCGAGGACCGCGGCTAAGCGTGAAGCGCCCTGCGAATCTGGTAAGTTTTGTACATCTGGTAGGATACGTGCGGGGTCTGAGCTCCCATACCTTTGACAGGACTGGGTGGGGGCATCGGACAAGATCAACTATCCGGCCCCTCTGCCCGAAGACACTGCGGACGCTCTCCTGACGGGGATGCTGACTCTGGCTCCTTACAAGGTGCCGGAGAACACCAAGAATAAGGCCAAGGGAACCCGAAAGAGTTCCCGACGCCAGGTGGTATCGGACTCATCGTCCGATGACTCTGTGACGCACTCCTCTCACGAAGACAAGGAGGAATATGAAGATGCTCACCCTCCAGCCGGGGGAGACAAGAAAAGGAAGGCCGCCCCAACCAGGGGGGCGAAGGGTCCAAGAAGGGAAGGACTCTCCTTCCGGACTGCTCCACCACCGCCGCTGAAGACGAAGACGAGTGGCTGCTCAGGGCCAAGCCCCTCGCGAAGTCGTAAGTATTCGGATACTAGAGTAACTCCTAGCATACCTTTTGTCGCATTGCTTCTCCTAATGCCGGATTATGCAGACCACCCCAAGCCCGTATCAACGTATCTTCGTCGGACGGCTCCTTGGACTCGTCGGATATGGATAGCGATCCACTTCCGACCGCTACATCCCCTTGCCCTACGGACAACGCCGAGGTGCTGTCTCAAGAGGCACCGGATCAAGGAGAGATAGTCCCGGAGGCGCCTCAGGGCAATCTTCCAGACTCCGGGAGCAGAGGGAGTAAGGCTCCCGAGGGCTCCGTGTTCGGCCTTCAGCCGAACATTGCGCCAGAACCCTAGTGGTTCCGGACTCGGGTAGGCAGCCTCCTTCTAGAAGGGGCAAGACGCCCATGCCGGTGACCTCTGTCCATCCAGAGGCACCGGACAATCTGCTGAGAGCGCTTCGCAGCGCTTCCATCGACGAAGAGCACCGCACTATTATGAGTGCGGTGATCCAGAAGGTTCAGTCCGCCAAGAGCGGACTGACTGAAGCTTGTGCCAGCCTTCTAACAGGCTTTGAGGTAAGTATTTGAAATATAGGAAAAATATTACCGCATAGACAGTAGCCCCTGATGCTCTATTTGGTATTCAAAAAGAAAAGCCGAATAGAGGATCAACTAATATCTGCAGGAGTCTAATATAAGTATGTCTACAGGCTTCGCTGCTGACCTCTGCCGCACTGACTGCGGAGGTCGCCGTACTGAAGTAGGACCTCGAAGGGTCCAAGAAAGAGCTCGGCCTTGCCAAGAGGCAGCTCGAGGAGAACAAAGGTAAGTAATACCTAGTCTATAGATATGTATATATACAAAAAGGATGCGATTGCAAAATGACAGGATCATCTTTAATTTGCCAGGGGCCATGACCGAAGTGGCAACCCTGAAGCAAGCGCTATCCGAGGCCGAAAACAAAGCGGCCCAGGAGTGCACCGAGTAGGAAAAACAAGAGGCACGGCTGGGCGAGGTGCAGTAAGAGCTCCATGCTCTCATGACGAAGCACGAGGAGTTGGAGCTTGACTTGAAGACGCGAGTGTCCAAGCTTGCCGCGGCCCTTGAGAGTGCAAAGAGTGCCAAGGCTGAAGCCCAAAAGGCCCTCCGGGAGATTGATGCAATGAAGAAGATAGCAGCGGGTAAGGCATTCAATATGCAAAGCAAGCATGTGGAAGTAAATTACTTGTTACTTACCCGAGTCCGGAGCTCTCCAGGAGCATTCACAGATTTGCCCCACAGCGTGTCGGATGCCGCACAGTTTTACCAGGCCGAGGAGGGAAGCTCAACGGAGAAGTTGTTCTGGTCTCAGTATACTAGGACCGAACACCCGATGCCTCTGAGCGACCAGCTAAAGCAACTGGTCGAGCTGCACAAGGCGGCCGAACAGGCCATGAAGGGCTTTATAGTCCGGATGTGGCCTGGCGACGCCCTTCCCAACAGCTACTTCGGCCTGGTGAGGCAGCTTGTGGATGCCTGCCCACGGCTGGAAGTCATCAAGCGGTCCGTCTGCATCGAAGGTGCACGCTGAGCTTTTGCCCTTGCGAAGGTGCATTGGGCCAAACTGGACGCTGTGAAGCTGGTGAAGGAAGGGCTGCCGCAGGGCAAGGAGCATCGCCACCCCGAGATGTACTATGAGGGTGTCCAGAAGGGTGCCCGTCTTGTAGCGGACGAGTGTGCGAAAGATGTAATATTTGAATAAACTTGCTTGTGTAATCCTGTATTATGAAAACTTGTTCATATGCACTATGCAACACTTGTTTGAATTTAAAATATTACCTTCTGTTCGGCTGTTTATCAAATCTGAGAGATGGCTAGTCGTTGGCTTCTGCCCCCATGCCACGAGTGCTGGGGTGTTTGGGATAAACCTGAGCACTCTTGTTCCCATTTTTGGGTCCTTCGAGGGAGGTGCTCAGCACAACGAACAAGGCAATCGGACTATAATGCGTTATCACTCTCACTTAGTCATAGAATTCTATAATTTTAAATTTCGGCGAAGCCCCTAGTATTCGGAAGGCCGAATTCGGGGCACTATACACGCCTTAAGCCAGACAGGGCCGACTCCTCGCTCTAAGAGGCATAAGTCTTTAGGGACTTGAAACCTCTCGAACAGCGACCAGTCTCTCGCCTTATCATGACAGTCAGTTTTAGCTTTCTCTACTAAGCTGCTTAGCCCAGCAGATCCGGGGCACAATTGCAGTAGTTCTTCCAGTGCTACCTTAGCCGAAATAGCGGAATGTAAGGTACCAAAACATGGGAGCCGGGCAAACCCAACTATTGACCCAAGACATGATTCGGAGCTGATGCATATAATGGTATAAGTTTGGGGTGCCGCACTGTCGAAAGTGTTCGGACTTCTCACGCCGTATTATGGGGCATGCTTAAGCCCCTAGCGTATTGGCCGTACCAGAGTGTACGGGTGCTAGATGTCATGAATGAACATATATATATATATATATATATATATATATATATATATATATATATATATGTGTGTGTGTGTAAAAAAAGAAGAATGCAATAATAGTCTTAATGCTATGCATTGTTTATTCGAAAAGGTGCGTTAAAGCAGAATGATACAAGTAGTGTGATAAGCAAAAAGTAGGACCATCTGACATGTCCCCTCCAAGGACAAGCTGAGGAATAGTATTAAAGCAAGTATTTCACTCGTTATCGTAATCCACCTGGGAGTTCCGTGGTGTGACGTAGCTTTCTGCCTCCTTGGTTGCTGCATCATGTGTTCGGTAATCATGCTGCCGGACAGGGTTTCCAGAGATTAAAGTCCTGAAAGAGAAAAATAACAAAGCGGGAAGCCCCTAGTGCGGTTTAAGCCGTGTCTTGGAGCGTGCCGTAGTCGTGCCCCCCTCCCCACCTGTGCCCATGGTATTTTTAATGCGTAAGTATGTACGTGTGGCATGGATTTCGCCGTTTGGCTGGGACCGGGGTGGGGGCCGCATTGCTATACGAGCTCGGAATGTGCCAGGCGGTCCTACTGCCGATTACTCCGGGCGCGCTTGAAGGTGTCCAGGTCCTTAATCGCCGAACTAGTGGACTGCCTTAAGAGGCTGCTTTGCGCTTCTGCTGTGAGGGCTGCAGTGTGCTCCTCCATGCGGAGAGAGCGCTCTGTGTTTCCATTGACTGTGACAACCCCCCGAGGTCCTGGCATCTTGAGCTTGAGATATGCATAATGCGGTACCGCATTGAATCTCGCAAATGCGGTTCGCCCGAGCAGTGCATGGTAGCCGCTGCGGAACGGGACTATATCAAAGATTAACTCTTCGCTTCGGAAGTTATCCGGGGATCCGAAGACCACTTCCAGTGTGACTGAGCCTGTGCAATGGGCATCTACTCCTGGTATGACGCCTTTAAAGGTCGTTTTTGTGGGTTTGATCCTTGAGGGGTCTATACCCATTTTGTGCACTGTGTCCTGATAAAGCAGGTTCAGGCTGCTGCCGCCATCCATAAGGACTTGAGTGAGGTGAAATCCGTCAATGATTGGGTCTAGGACTAGTGCGGCGAATCCGCCATGACGGATACTAGTGGGGTGGTCCCTGCAATCGAAGGTGATCGGACAGGAGGGCCATGGGTTGAACTTTGGGGCGACTGGCTCCAACGCATATACGTCCCTGAGTGCACGCTTCCGCTCCCTCTTGGGGATGTGGGTTGCGTATATCATGTTCACCATCCGCACTTGTGGGGGGAACCTCTTTTGTCCTCCGGTGTTCGGCTGCCGGGGCTCCCCCTCGTCATCGGTATGTGACCCCTTATCTTTGTTTTCGGCATTTAACTTGCCGGCCTGCTTGAACACCCAACAATCCCTGTTGGTGTGGTTGGCTGGTTTGTTGGGGGTGCCGTGTATTTGACACGAGCGATCGAGTATATGGTCCAAACTGGACGGGCCCAGAGTGCTTCTTTTGAATGGCTTTTTCCGCTGACCGGGTTTAGAGCCTTTGAATCCGGCATTGACTGCCGTATCCTCGGTATTGTCGCTGTTAATGCGGCGCTTATGTTTGTTGCGACGTGACCTGTCGTTGCCGTCCTTGGTATCCTAAGTACCATGGTTCTTTGATATGTTATTGCTGTGACCCAATCAGTTGTCCTCTCCCGCACAAAAGCGGGTCATGAGTGTCGTGTGGGCTGCCATAGATTTCGGCTTTTCCTGGCCAAGGTGCCGGGCGAGCCATTCATCGCGGATGTTGTGCTTAAAAGCTGCTAGGGCCTCTGCATTCGGACAGTCGACGACTTGATTTTTCTTTGTTAGGAACCGTGTCCAGAATTGCCTGGCCGATTCCTCTAGCTGCTGAATTATGTGGCTCAAGTCATCGACATCTGGTGGTCGCACATAAGTGCCCTGAAAGTTGTCGAGGAATGCGGCTTCCAGATCTTCCCAACAGCCAATGGACTCTGCTAGCAAGATGTTGAGCCAATGCCGAGCTGGTCCTTTGAGTTTGAGTGGGAGGTATTTGATGGCGTGTAGGTCATCACCGCGGGCCATGTGGATGTGCAGGAGGAAATCCTCGATCCATACTGCAGGATCTGTTGTGCCATCGTATGATTCTATATTTACGGGTTTGAAACCCTCTGGGATTTGATGATCCATTACTTCGTCTATGAAGCATAAGGGGTGTGCGGCGCCTCTGTACTGGGCTATATCACGACGTAGCTCAAATGAGTGTTGCCCGCAGTGTTCGGCCCGGCCGGACTTACTTTTACTGTATCCGGCGTGACGATTATCGTATCGCATAGTGGCGCGCCCTCGTGATCCATAGATCAATCTTGCATGTTTTGCTTTGTCCTCCAATATGTCTCGCAGGTCTGGCGTATTTCCCCATGCCTTTTTATTTGAATGGCGTCGGGGTGCGGGCTGAGCTTTTGGCTGGAATGCCTCTCTGTCGCGTCCACGAGGTGGCCGATCAGCCGCGTCATACGCCGGGGATGTAGGTTTCGGTGCTTCCTCCTCCAGTCGGGGTAGCAACCTGCACTTTGGGTAACTCTTGGAGGGGCGTGCAAGTTTATATTCCTCGGCGCCAGGACTTCAGTCCATCTGTCAGCTAGCAAATCTTGATCAGTTTGAAGCTGCTGCTGCTTTTTCTTAAGGCTATTTGCCGTGGCTATAAGCCGGCGCTTGAAGCGCTCTTGTTTGACGGGATTCTCTGGCACGACGAATACATCATCGTCGAGGCTTGCCTCGTCTTCGGAGGGAGGCATGTAATTATCATCCTCCGCCTCTCCATCTGCCGCTCTCTCAGGAGGGCTGGCTTCTCCATCCTCCTGCTCTAAATCTTGCTGGAGGGGATTGTTGTTGTCTTCGGCACTGTCCAGAGTGCTATTATCTCCGGTGCCGGTATCACCTCTTTTGCCTTGGCGGGAGTTAGAGCGGCGCCGCTGACGCCGGCGCTTGGGTTGCTTCTTGGGATAGATTGGTAGGAAAAGACCATCGCTCGTCCCCGACCGCCACTCATAAGGAAGACAATCAAATAACAACTCATGTTTCAAATTTGTTACATAACGTTTACCATATGTGCATGCTATGGGACTCGCAAACTTCAACACAAGCATTTCTCAAATTCACAACTACTCAACTAGCACGACTTTGATATTATTACCTCCATGTCTCAAAACAATCATCAAGCATCAAACTTCTCTTAGTATTCAAAACACTCATAAGAAAATTTTACTAATCTTGGATACCTAGCATATTAGGATTTTAAGCAAATTACCATGATATTTAAGACTCTCAAAATAATCTAAGTGAAGCATGAGAGTTCATCTATTTCTTCAAAATAAAACTACCACCATGCTCTAAAAGATATAAGTGAAGCACTAGAGCAAATGACAAAATACTCCGAAAGATATAAGTGAAGATCAATGAGTAGTCGAATAATTATGCAACTATGTGAAGACTCTCTAACATCTAATAATTTCAGATCTTGATACTTTATTCAAACAGCAAGCAAAACTAAATAAAATAAAATGACGCTCCAAGCAAAACACATATCATGTGGCGAATAAAAATATAGATCCAAGTAAAGTTACCGATGAACGAAGACGAAAGAGGGGATGCCTTCTGGGGCATCCCCAAGATTAGGCTCTTGGCTATCCTTGAATATTACCTTGGGGTGCCTTGGGCATCCCCAAGCTTAGGCTCTTGCCACTCCTTATTCCATAGTCCATCGAATCCTTAGCCAAAACTTGAAAACTTCACAACACAAAACTTAACAGAAAACTCGTGAGCTTCGTTAGCGAAAGAAAAGAAAACACCACTTCAAGATACTGTAATGAACTCATTATTTATTTATATTGTTGTTAAACCTACTGTATTCCAACTTCTCTATGGTTTATAAACTATTTTACTAGCCATAGATTCATTAAAATAAGCAAACAACACACGAAAAACAGAATCTGTCAAAAACTGAACCGTCTGTAGTAATCTGGATCAAACGTATACTTATGGAACCCATAAAATTCTTAAATAAACTGCTGGACGTGAGGAATTTATCTATTAATCATATGCAAAAAGAATTAACTAAATATCACTCTCCAATAAAAAATGGCGGCAATTCTCGTGAGCACTAAAGTTTCTGTTTTTTACAGCATGATCGCAAAGAGTTTCCCCAAGTCTTCCCAAAGGTTCTACTTGACACAAACACTAATTAAACACAAAAAACACAACCATAACAGAGGCTATATGAAATATTTATTACTAAACAGGAACAAAAATAAAATTGGGTTGCCTCCCAACAAGCGCTATCGTTTAACGCCCCTAGCTAGGCATGATGATTTCAATGATGCTCACATAAAAGATAAGAATTGAAACATAAAGAGAGCATCATAAAGAATATGCTAGCACATTTATGTCCAATCCACTTCCTATGCATAGGTATTTTGTGAGCAAACAACTTGTGGGAACAATAATCAACGAGCATATGAGGGAAAAACAAGCATAACTTCAAAACTTTAAGCACATAGAGAGGAAACTTGATATTATTGCAATTCCTACAAGCATATGTTCCTCCCTCATAATAATTTTCAGTAGCATCATGAATGAATTCAAACAATATAACCAGCACCTAAAGAATTCTTTTCATGATCTACAAGAATAGAAATTTTATTACTCTCCACATAAGCAAAATTCTTCTCATACGGAATAGTGGGAGTATCATAAGAGACTCGAATACTATAAATTGTTTCCACATTAGAAGAGTTATGTTCAGAAAAGGGGTAATCATAATCATGACAATTTTTATAAATATGATCACTACTTTTTATAGCATAAGTATCATCACAATAATCATCATAAGTAGGAGGCATGCTATCATTATTATAAATTTGCATATCAAAACTTGGGAGACTAAAAATATCATCTTCATTAAACGTAGCATCCACAAGCTTGGGACAAACATTAATTGCAGCAAATATATTCTAAAAACATCATATTCATCAAACATAGCATCCCCAAGCTTGGGCCTTTTCATATCATAAGCATAATCACTCTCATCATTAATAGTACAGATAGCACCAATAGTATAGCAATTATCATATTCTTCCAAGCAAGTGCCAAAAAGATTTTCAAGATCATAAGAAGTATCATTATCTTCCACAATTATATTTTCATAAGGCACAATAGTAATAGGAGCAACATTATTTGGGGGAGATATCTTTTTACCTCTCTTCCTTTTTCTTCTCTTCTTCTTTACCACATCATGGGTGGGTTCAATCCTCTTTTTGGAGCTCCTTATTAGTGAGATTGGTTGAATAGGAGGCTCCTCCTCGTTACCCGATTCATCATAAGGAATAATAGGAGGATATTGGGAAGTCTCTTCCCTTTCATTAGTATTCTCTTCATCTTCTATTTGTTTTCTTTTCTTTATTTAGTTGGCAATATAAGGATTTTCAATACAATTCACCGTGCAATACATACAAATTTCCTCTAGATCAAAATGAAGAACTCTATCAAGGGCAAATTTTGGAATATCCTTAGTTATACGTTTCATTTCTTCATAACCTAAGAGCAAACTAAGTTCATTATGATGTGCAAGGGAAATCAAGTCATCACAATTTTTGGACACGATACGATCATGAAACAATTTGCATTGGGTATTGAAATGATCATGTTCATTGCAAAGCTCACAAGTATGGCCAAGATAATTTAAATTTTCAGCACATTCATCTAGCCTTTCTTGCAACAATTTAGTTTCTAAGTACTTATGCCTCTTGCAATATCTATCTTCCCTATTTGGTGTGTACTTACAAACCCAATGTACTCCACAAAAATTGACATGTTTATAGGAGACATCATAACTAGTGCAATCATCATTAGTGTCATGGATATTCAAAGAATTCATACTAAAAACATTGCAATCATGCTCATCATTCAAAGATTTAGTGCCAAACATTTTATAGACTTCTTCCTCTAGCACTTGAGCACAATTTTCCTTCCCATCATACTCACGAAAGATATTAAAAAGATGAAGTGTATGAGACAAACTCAATTCCATTTTTTATAGTTTTCTTTTATAAACTAAACTAGTGATAAAACAAGAAACTAAAAGACTCGATTGCAAGGTCTAAAGATATACCTTCAAGCACTCACCTCCCCGGCAACGGCGCCAGAAAAGAGCTTGATGTCTACTACTCAACCTTCTTCTTGTAGACGTTGTTGGGCCTCCAAGTGCAGAGGTTTGTAGGACAGTAGCAAATTTCCCTCAAGTGGATGACCTAAGGTTTATTAATCTATAGGAGGCGTAGGATGAAGATGGTCTCTCTCAAGCAACCCTGCAACCAAATAACAAAGAGTCTCTTGTGTCCCCAACACACCCAATACAATGGTAAATTGTATAGGTGCACTAGTTCGGCGAAGAGATGGTGATACAAGTGGTATATGGATGGTACATAAAGGTTTTTGTAATCTGAAAATATAAAAACAGCAAGGTAACTAATGATAAAAGTGAGCACAAACGGTATTGCAATGCTAGGAAATAAGGCCTAGGGTTCATACTTTCGCTAGTGCAAATTCTCTCAACAATGATAACATAATTGGATCACATAAGTATCCCTCAACATGCAACAAAGAATCACTCCAAAGTCACTAATAGCGGAGAACGAACGAAGAGATTATGGTAGGGTACAAAACCACCTCAAAGTTTTTCTTTCCAATCAATATGTTGGGCTATTCCTATAAGTGTCACAAACAGCCCTAAAGTTCGTACTAGAATAACACCTTAAGACACAAATCAACCAAAACCCTAATGTCACCTAGATACTCCAATGTCACCTCAAGTATCCGTGGGTATGATTATACGATATGCATCACACAATCTCAGATTCATCTACTCAACCAACACATAGAACCTCAAAGAGTGCCCCAAAGTTTCTACCGGAGAATCACGACGAAAACGTGTGCCAACCCCTATGCATAGGTTCATGGGCGGAACCCACAAGTTGATCACGAAAACATACATCAAGTGAATCACGTGGTATTCCATTGTCACCACAGATACACACGGCAAGACATACATCAAGTGTTCTCAAATCTTTAAAGACTCAATCCGATAAGATAACTTCAAAGTGGAAACTCAATCCATTACAAGAGAGTAGAGGGGGGAGAAAACATCATAGGATCCAAATATAATAGCAAAGCTCGCGATACATCAAGAACGTATCACCTCAAGAACACGAGATAGAGAGAGAGAGAGATCAAACGCATAGCTACTGGTACATACCCTCGGCCCCGAGGGAGAACTACTCCCTCCTCGTCATGGAGAGCACCGGGATGATGAAGATGGCCACCGGAGAGGGATTCCCCCTCCGGCAGGGTGCCGGAACGGGTCTAGATTGGCTTTCGGTGGCTACGGAGGCTTCTGGCGGCGGAACTCCCGATCTATTGTGCTCCCCGATCGTTTTAGGTTATATGGAGATATATAGGCGGAAGAAATACGTCAGGGGGGCCACGAGCGACCCATGAGGGTGGAGGGCGCGCCCAGGGGGTGGGCGCGCCCTCCTGCCTCGTGGCCTCCTCGTAGATCCCCTGACGTGCACTCCAAGTCTTATGGGCTTCTTCTGATCCAAAAATAAGTTCCGTGAAGTTTCAGGTCAATTGGACTCCGTTTGGTTTTCCTTTTCTGCAATATTCTAAAACAAGGTAAAAATAGAAACTCGCACTGGGCTTTGGGTTAATAGGTTAGTCCCAAAAATGATATAGAAGTGTATAATAAAGCCCATAAACATCCAAAACAGTAGATAATATAGCATGGAGAAATCAAAAATTATAGATACATTGGAGACGTATCAGGATGTATCATGGCGTTCGGACGGTTGTAGTATTCGGTTTTGATTTTGTGCCAGAGCGCGCTTCCTAGATCCATAGATGGATCTGGTCATACTGGATTTTTGGCGCAAGTCCTCACATAGATCGTGTGTTGACTTATGTGCGGCCTTGTTAGCCACTCTATCGCGGCCACAAGGTGGTTGATCCGGCCGGTTGGCCATTTTATTTTTCGGCTGTGTGGGCTCTACGGCCTCATCGTCAAATTCAGGTAATAGCTTGCGCTTTGGATAGCTCTTTGTGTGGTAACTTCCACCATACTTTTCTTCATTGTCGAGCACTTTGTTCCACCTGCTGTTGAGCGTATTTTGTGCAGCCTTAAGCCTTTGCTTCTGCTTCTTCAGACTCTTCGCTGTGGCAATAAGCCTTCTGCGGAGGTTCTCTTGTTCCAAGTGCCTTTCCGGGAGGATGTGTGCATCTTCGTCCGGACTGTTTTCCTCCCCAGAGGGGGTTGATGAGGTTTATCCTCGGTGTCTCCGTGTTCGCACATCGGATCCGTACTATGTTCGCCGTTTGCAGTTTCATCGTGCTCTGCCGCTGGGTCAATGTGGTCGTCCTTTCCTCTGGAGTTGACTGGAGTGTTATTTTCTCTTGCGCTGTTATCGCTGTTTTTGCCGAGGCGGGATTTTGAGCGGCGCCTATGCGGACGCTTTGCTTGCTTCTTGAGGGAGCTATTCTTCGCTGCATCATGTCGTTCTTCATCATTGTTTTCTTTGGGTGTATCCACCATGTATATGTCATGTGGTGAAGTGCCTGTCCAGCGCCCTGTGGGCACTGGTTCCTGTTCCTCTCCTGCATCGTCGTCCATGTCGTCGATGTCTTCGGAGTCGAAATCGAGCATGTCGGTTAAATCGTCGACAGAGGCTACTAAGTGGGTGGTGGGTGGGCAGCGAATTTCTTCGTCATCTGCATCCCATTCTAGCCGGACATAGTTCGGCCAAGGATCTCCTAACAAGGAGAGAGACCTTAATGAATTTAGCACGTCGCCGAAAGGTGAGTGCTGAAAGATATCCGCGGAGGTGAAATCCATGATCGGCGCCCACTCGGATTTGATAGGCACGGACGCAGGTGGCTCGGAGTCCCTGGCCGGAGACGAATCCAGTGGTTCGGCAACACGGCTCTCGTGAGGGGTGAAGTCAGTATCCGTCTCCATCGACACTGAGAGTGCAGCCTCCATGGCGGGGTCTATCCCCCCGTCCTCGGATGGCGCAATTTGCTCCGGATTGAGGGCCGGAGTAGTTGCAGGTGTGATCTCCCGAACACTGTCCGACGATAGAGTTACGTCATGCTTACCGTGATAGTGCGGCGCACCTGACATGGGCTCGAATCCGTCGAAGATCAAGTCTCCACGGATGTCGACAGTGTAGTTTAAGTTTCCGAACCTGACCTGATGGCCAGGGGCATAGCTCTCGATCTGCTCCAGATGGCCAAGCGAGTTGGCCCGCGGTGTGAAGCCACCGAATACGAAGATCTGTCTGGGGAGGAAAACCTCACCCTGGACCGCACCATTACCGATGATCAAAGGAGCCATCAAGCCTTATGGTGACGGCACAGTGGAACTCTCAATGAAAGCACCAATGTCAGTGTCAAAACCGGCAGATCTCTGGTAGGGGGTCCCGAACTGTGCGTCTAAGGCGGATGGTAACAGGAGGCGGGGGACACGATGTTTACCCAGGTTCGGGCCCTCTCGATGGAGGTAATACCCTACTTCCTGCTTGATTGATCTTGATGATATGAGTATTACAAGAGTTGATCTACCACGAGATCATAGACGCTAAACCCTAGAAGCTAGCCTATGGTATGATTGTTGTTGTCCTACAAACTAAACCCTCCGGTTTATATAGACAACGGAGGGGGCTAGGGTTACATAGAGTCGGTTACAAGGAAGGAGATCTACATATCCGTATTGCCAAGCTTGCCTTCCACGCCAAGGAGAGTCCCATCCGGACACGGGACGAAGTCTTTAATCTTGTATCTTCACAGTCCAACAGTCCGGCCAAAGGATATAGTCCGGCTGTATGGAGACGCCCTAATCCAGGACTCCCTCAGGTGCCCCCTGCCCCGTATATAAAGGATCTAGGGGGGAGGCGGCCGGCCAGGAGGAGGGCGCGCCAAGGGGGGAGTCCTACTCCCACCGGGAGTAGGACTCCTCCTTTCCTAGTAGGAGTGGGAGAAGGGGAAAGGGAAGGAGAGAGGAGGAAGGAAAGACGGGCTCCGCCCCCCTCCTTCTCCAATTTGGACTAGAGGGGGAGGGGGCGCGCAGCCTGCCCTGGCCGCCCCTCCTCTTCTCCACTAAGGCCCAATAGGCCAATTACATCCCCCAAGGGGTTCCGGTAATCCCCCGGTACTCCGGTATATGTCTAAAGCCTCCCGAAACACTTCCGGTGTCTGAACATAGTCGTCCAATATATCAATATTTACGTCTCGACCATTTCGAGACTCCTCGTCATGTCCGTGATCATATCCGGGACTCTGAACTACCTTCGGTACATCAAAACACATAAACTCATAATACCGATCATCACAGAACTTTAAGTGTGTAGACCCTGCGGGTTCGAGAACTATGTAGACATGACCGAGACACATTTCTGGTCAATAACCAATAGCGGAACCTGGATGCTCATATTGGTTCCTACATATTCTGCAAAGATCTTTATCGATCAAACCGAATAACAACATACGTTGTTCCCTTTGTCGTTGGTATGTTACTTGCCCAAGATTCAATCATCGGTATCTCAATACCTAGCTCAATATCGTTAGCGGCAAGTCTCTTTACTCATTCCGTAGTGCATCATCCCGTAACTAACTCATTAGTCACATTGCTTGCAAGGCTTATAGTGCTGTGCATTACTGAGAGGGACCAGAGATACCTCTCCGACAATCGGAGTGACAAATCCTATTCTTGATCTATGCCAACTCAACAAGTACCATCGGAGACACCTGTAGAGCACCTTTATAATCACCTAGTTACGTTGTGACGTTTGGTAGCACACAAAGTGTTCCTCCGGTAATCGGGAGTTACATAATCTCATAGTAGGAACATGTATAAGTCATGAAGAAAGCAATAGCAGTAAACTAAAACGATCAAGTGCTAAGCTAAAAAAGGGTCAAGTCAATCACATCATTCTACTAATGATGTGATCCCATTAATCAAATGACAACTCATGTTTATGGCTAGGAAACTCAACCATCTTTGATCAACGAGCTAGTCAAGTAGAGGCATACTAGTGACACTATGTTTGTCTATGTATTCACACATGTATTATGTTTCCGGTTAATACAATTCTAGCATGAATAATAAACATTTATCATGATATGAGGAAATAAATAATAACTTTATTATTGCCTCTAGGGCATATTTCCTTCACTTGGTCCCTAGTAAGGTTGTCAGGGAGTCCATCAGCCCAGACAGAACTTGAGCTGAGGGCTGGACTGAGTTGGACGTAGAAGGGTTAGTTGTTGCCGTAGCTCCAGCCGTGGTGGTGTTGAGAGCCAGTGACGTCCCTGGCGGCTCGACGCGGTGGGTTGTAGGGCTCCGAAATAGTGTTGCCATCGGAGCAGCCCCAAGCCCACCATCATGAAGCTGGTAGATTGACTCCGTCTCCCCGATTGAGGACTCACCATATTAATAAATGAGAGTCTCTCCTCCAGACGCGGAGTTTTCCGCAAGTTCCACACTTTGCGTGAAGCCCATGAAAACGTGTTTCCGACCAGCTTGGATCCGGGCGGGTTGCATGCACCGAGACGGCTCAACGAGGTCGGTACAGATGTCCGGCTCAGGCTCATATCCACCTATCTTGCTGATGAAGACGTGGATTCCGCCGAAGGGGACCCAGTACCCATACTCAATTGAGTCGGCCTCGGGGCCCCAGCTGGCATCGTCAATGTAGAGCTTGCCGCGGCGACTCTTGGTCATCCTACCGATGGCGTATCCCTCGATCCCTAGGAAAGAGCCCTTCAAGAACATAAAACTACCGTGAGCTGGCCCCATGGTGGGCGCCAACTGTCATGGTTTTGTCATAGTAGATGTCCTAGTGTGAGGACTTAGTCATGAGGCCATCGCAACCGGGTGATTAGCTTGTCGGGGTTGAGAGGAATCGAGAGAGACGAGTTACCCAGGTTCGGCCCCTCACGATAGAGGTAATAGCCTACTTCCTGCTTGTTTGCTTATTGCTTGGGGATCAATTACAAGGGAGCGGATTCGCTTGACCTAGCTATTGATCGATTGTAACTTAGTCCTATCATGCCCCTGTGACTCGCCTTTATATACAGGTCAAGACCCAGGGCTTACAAGAGTCTGGAGACTTGGACTTCGGGGCCATGAGCCGTTGTCTTTGGATGCTAGGCCCTAAGCCGGCCCACTCTGTGAGACGCCCCAACTGGTCTTGCTCCGGGGCGCCTCGGCCCATCTTGAGACTTGCTCCTCAGCCGCCACCTAGATGACCTGGCCCAATCATGGAGGGTTATATGATGGGGTGATATCCCCAACAGAGATGAAGGGTTTAACTAAAAGACTCCTATCCAGAACATTGTGACAATGTTAACTGTCTATTGCGTAATTTTGTAGCTGCACAGAGCAAACTTCCAACACTTGACTTCGAATCTTCCACTTGCCTATCTGAGGATGAACAACTTCTTCCGGTCCGTGAATCTGGAACAGAGGCCGTATTTCGGGCTGCCAATTTTGTTCTCATGCTTTCATCATTTGCTGGTATGTAGTATCTTATGATAGTTTCTTTGTCTAGCATTGCCATGAAATTTACTATTGTTTACTAATGTGTGTTTGCATATATTAATTTGTAGATGGCAAGCCTCTGTAGAGGTGTTCTGGCATTTTATTTGAATGGAATGATCATCTTAAAATTGGCGTTGTGTTAACAATGACACATCTAATCCGCTCAAATTGCCCATCCATCGACCAGTGGTTAGGAAAGGACGGGTACCGTCGTGATGCTAAGGTGCATTTCTAACATCTATCGTGCAGAAGGTCGTGATCTTGGTTTTTCCTTTTCTAAGATTATCTGAAATACTTTTTACAATGATTGTTTTAGCTAGTTGATCATTTCTTAGATGATACCATTGCAAAGGGTGACCTCTTGTACCATCAGGAAACACTACGATATTGCCTTTTTTCAAAGTTAAAGTTGGTCAATGCCCCTAGCTGCCTTTGTTTGTTGACAATGTGAAATTCGGTAAAGAAATTTTCTAGCTTGGGAGACGTTCTGGTGAGAGCATCTCGTCTCTTGATTGTTTAGAATGTCATAATATTTAATACTTTATGTATTTTGAAGTTATTATTTTTGTGGTGGATGGTTATTGTGCAGTGACCAAATTTGAAGTTATTATTTTGGTGGTGAACTATCCCTCGAGATTTCTTTTTGTTGGGCTCGAATGTTGCTAGAGACATATCATTACTTATCTGTTGACAACAGAGTCGGTCAAACAAATATTGCTCCTCAACGTGAATAAAATAAATATCACTATTTGTACTAAACTATAATAGTGGTTTATAATTTGGTTTTTCCAACTTACACTCATACCTAATTATTATGGTACATTTTAACATTATTTTGTAATTAAATTAAATTTCTATAAATATGCCTGAAAATACATCTATATAATTTTGACTTAAAAAGATTATAAATAAGAAATGAGAAAATTTCATGTTTTCTTGGATTATTTTTTAATCTTGTATTAATGTGGCATATATGTATGTGTGTGTCGTTAACTATCTTAAGAAATATATTAAAGCGTGTGGTATACAAATATACCTTGAGAGTGATCTTTATGAAGATGCATACAAATAGAAAAATCTGGAGTACACGAGATGTTTATGAGAAGTTTCGTACCTAATAATTGACACTCTTCTTTATTCATATTTTTTGTCAAATGTGTGTAGTATATTACGTGGGCTCAATAAGTGTTAATGATGTGTATATGATATGTACTTGGTGCTAAATAATATCACTCTGGGTAAGACAACCTTTAGTACAACTTGTAAAGCGTTCACAAAAAAGAGGCTTTATGGCTTGAACTTGTGGGTCTTCTATTTATTTTTACATATTCAATATTTTTTATATTTTTAGTAGGCTCTTGGAACGTTAAGCCTCTCGAATGTTTCAGCTCCCACGACGCCTCTCCGCCTCCTGTGTCCGAGTGTAGTAGGTGAGGCCGACTGGTGGGAAAATGTTCGAGTGGCTGGACCGTATCCGAGTGGATATCCCGGGGTGCGTATCCGAATGCGCGTGTGGTTCGGAGACCTTCCAATGATGGTGTCGGGCCCTAGATGGGCCTTAGATGTCAGGTCCATGGCCCTACCCTTTATAGATCTCTTTATCTGTTTTTATTTGGCAGAAAGAAGAGGGGGAGGAGCCGACGGGGCGAATGGTCCATGCTACCAAGAGGCCGAAGGTCAACCTGGTGCAAACTAAGAGCATCAGTACTCTCAAGGATGAAATAGTTGTACCCAGGGGTACTCTCGTGACTTGCATTGCAGGTATAAATCTGCAGCCTGAAGATGTTGGCGCTGCTATTCAATTTCTGGAGTTCTGCCGCTCATTTGGCGAGGTAATTATGGAAAGCAAATATTATGTTTTATTTATCATTTCATGTTGCATTGAACCATTAATGCATCCACTCATTTCTAAATCTGGTTTATGCTAACTAGTTATGGTTAGTTAAGTTGCCTGAGAATGTTGCCGAGCTAAACAATTATGTTGTTCTCTTATTACTTCTGTCTTGTTAACACAAAATAAGTCATCAACTTGAGGCGCATATTTTTTATGATTTCTAAATTTATAATCTAAAGAAAGTTTATTTGCATTTTATTTTATAATCTGGCACCAAACTTGTTATAAGTTTCCATAAATGAAAATGTTTAACTGCTCTTAGCTGCCTGCTTGCTTTAAGAGACCTTTTCTTCTGTATTATAATAAACAGAATAATGCACCACATGATTTAAGCAGATCTGCAAAATAGGGAAGGGGCTACCAGAAGAAATTCTCAAAGACTTAACTCAACTTGAAGAGGTGTCTTCAGTTGTTGCAGACGTTCACATAAATCTTCTGTCTATCATAGAAAATGGCAAATATAAGTAAGCATACTCACAAACTTCTATGCCCTTGTAGTTTTGCCCATGCAGTTAATAAATGAGTAAATGACGTTATCTTTTTCTTAGCCCTTTTAATAAGTATCCAAGACAAGGAGATGAGTGGATAAGAAAAGTTTGGATAAGAAAAATAGGCGAATACATCACTTTGGCGTTACATGCAGAAGATTTCACCCTTCACAGCTTAAATCAAGGGGTATCGGGTTATAAAAAATTGAACCATTCTTGTAAGCTGGAGTGTTGAGTATCGTGATTATTAGGAAAGCTAGGATAGCGTAGGATATTATTCTACCTTGCCTTGTACTCCAAGATGATCATGTACTCCTATATATATGTCCATGAGGCTCAAGCAATACAACAACAATTCCACCAAAACCCTTTCTCCCTTCCAACATGGTATCTATCGCAAGTCGATCATAAACCCTAGCCGCCGCTGCTTCCGCACCCGCGCGCCGCCCCCGGGGCGGTCGGCCTTCATGACCGCCGCCGGGGGCCGTGCCACCCGTACCCAGGGTTCGGCCGTCGGCCGTGTTGGCCGTCTGCCCTAGAGAGTCTTTTTCCCTGATCCTTTGATCCGGGTTTTCTCTCTCTCGCCGGTCACTTTGATCGGCGTCTCTTTTTTGGTTTTCCGGTCTATGTGATCCGGTTTGCGTCGCCTATCGCCGCCGTCGATCCCGTGCGCCTCTACTCCAACACCGGCGCGATCGGCCGGCTTCTTCACCGACCCGACAGCCTTGCGCGTCGTCCGCGCGTCTGCCCGTCGGTCGCCCCGACCCGGCGTCCTCGCTCGGCGTCCTTGCGTCGGCCCGCCGGTCGCCCCGACCCGGCGGCCTCGCGTCATGCAGCGGCTCTACACCGCCGCTCTTCGTGCGACGGCTCGCCCGTTGATCTACGCCGGCCGTCACCGCCCTGCTTCAACCGGGACACCTGCTTCACCCCGACCTGGCGGCCTCGCGCCATGTGGCGGCCAATCATAGCCACCCTGCCACCCGCCGTCGTTGGCTTCATCTTGGACTCCGCCGCCACCGCGCCTCCACCGAGCGGCGTCTCCAACCTCGCGCGCGATCGGATTGATCACCCACCCGCCGCCGCGATCCGCCTCATCTACGCCGTGCGACCGACCTGGCCCGTCGGTTGCGTGCGCCTCCGCAGGCCCCGTGAAGACCGTCCCAAGTTCAGCGCGCCCCTCTACCGATCGAGCAATGGGCTGCCGCTGCGTCGCCCCGTCGGGCCGCAGCGCCGCCGCCCCGTGGTTCTTCTCCCAGCTGCACCGACCCGCATCACCGCTGCATCGCCCCTTCGGGCCGTAGTACCACGGCTCGCGGTCCACCGCCGCCCAGAGACCGTCCGCTCCAGGTCGTCCCCATGGCAGCACCGACCCTCGCGCCGTCACTGCGTCACCCCGTCGGGCCGTAGCGAGCATGGCACGCGGTCCACGCCGGTGTCCCCGGGCTTGGCAAACCCGCCGCGACGCGTCGTCAACAACGTCTTCTTCCCGGTGCACCACTACTTCGACACCACTGCGCCCATGCTAACTCGGCGCGCTCTTGCGCCCACGGCTCCACGGCGACATCCTCGACACCGGCTCCCCGACTCGACATCGACCACGACATTCTACGAGCGGCTACCTCGACCACGGCTACACCACCTCGGCTCTCGGCTACATCGACAAACGTCACAAAGGGCTACCGCCTGCTTGAGCAACCTCGTTGGTTTCCACTCCAGCCACGACTCCGCGATGAGTCGACCGTTACGACTGTGGAGGGGTGTCCGTCGGCTTGCCTTCGGATTCTTCTCCAGTCTCACCATCTGCGTCGCTACCGTTGTGACTGTGGGGGGATGTTGAGTATCGTGATTATTAGGAAAGCTAGGATAGCGTAGGATATTATTCTACCTTGCCTTGTACTCCAAAATGATCATGTACTCCTATATATATGCCCATGAGGCTCAAGAAATACAACGACAATTCCACCAAAACCATTTCTCCCTTCCAACATGGAGGTTCTGAATTGTCTGTGTGATGAGGCATTGTCTTCTGGGTAAGTACATGCTACCATATTTTCTGGAATACTTCACTTCACTACTGTCATACTCCCTCTGTTCCTAAATATTTGTCCTTTTAGAGATTTCAAATGGACTACCACATACGGATGTATATAGACATATTTTAGAATGTAGATTCACTCATTTTGCTCCGTATATAGTCACTTGTTGAAATTTTTAGAAAGACAAATATTTAAAAACGGAGGGATTATTAATTATCTTGTAACTTCATTCAGAAAGTTGAGGACCTATATTGACATTGAAGAAAAAAATGTGTGACCAAACAAAAAATCAAAGCTGCAACCAGAAAGGTAATTATCTTGGGAAGTTCCTTTTTTGTGGTCAAATCACTTGGTTGACCTTAATGATCATCGTTTTGTGTCTTGTTTCATAGCAAAAGGAGCTGAAAAGAAGACATAATGACATGACTAAAACAATTGAAGGAGGAGATATTGCTAACAATGAGGAAGCTAATGATATCCTTTCTCAAATAAAGGAAGCAGAACAAGTCAAGCAAGCAGCCCGGAATGGTCTGTAGCAGTATGGCTTGATTTATCTTCATTTCCTACATTTAATTTGTTTAGCTTTGTTCATTTGTTCTGTTCTTAGTCTGTTTGATATCTTTCACTTTTGTTTATTATATTATTTCACATCTACACCATCCTGCATCATTTAATATGTATATATTTTTTCTAGAAAATATCTTTGTAATATAAGTACTTTACTAGGTTTTATTATTCCGTCTCCCTATAGTCCACAAAAACATTTTTTTTGAATACTTTTTGTCAAACTTTTAAAACTTTAACCACCAATATCTTCTAGAATATTTTGACTGAGTGAGTGAAAGATCATACCAAAATGGATACTAATATTTTATGTAGTATTTTGGAGATTGTGCTAATGTTTAATAAAAACATTGTCTTCTTAAAGACCGGAGGGAGCAGTAGAAGAAAATGGTCAACATAAAGACTGGTCGGAGTATCTAACTTTCACAAACATCAAATTTTCTGCCAACATCCATGAATGTGTACTGACTGTGGGTTAACAAATGGATAAATTCAATTATTTATTATATAAACATATTGTTGGAGTAGTCCAATCCAATTTTTTCATGCATGTGGACATTCTTTTGAAACCCTGGACAGTGGAACAGTCGATCTACGATAATTTTCATTAATAGAAACAGTGATGTTACAAATATGAATGAAAGAAAACTACAAAAGGCCTATGGATAAAAGAGAGAGTCGTCCAATTCCAGCTCTATGTATCATGATCATTGTACTAGAAGTTTAGCAAGGACCACTCCTGGAAACAAACAGCATGTTTGTCCCTGATTTTAAATTTAAGTAGAATCATCTTTAAGGGCATATCTCCAATTCTGAAAGGTTGGACTGGATTTTCTGAATATCTTCCCATTTCTCTGAAGCCAGATGTTCCAACCCCAATATAACAATCTCCATACAAATATCATTTGGTAGATCCTCAAGAGCCAACAATGTATCTTCATAGACAGAAGTACCAGCAACTTTGAGCAAAATTGCAATCCCAAAACAGATACATAAGTGTTTCTTCACAATGATGATTACATATATGACAAGAGTGATCAGTCATCATGAAACCTTTTCATTCCAGCAAGGATCTTGTGTTAATTCTACTCCATCTGTTCCTAAATATATGTCTTTTAAGAGAATTTCAATATTAACTACATACGGATGTATATAGATGTATTCTAGAGTACAGATTTACTCATTTTGCTTCGTATGTAGTACATATTGAAATCTCTAAAAAGTCCTATATTTAGGAACGGAGGGAGTATTTTGCATGGCTAACGAGAAGAAAATCTTATGCTTGAATCTACTAGAAATCTTCCAGATTAACTTGAAAACTTTTGGAGCCTCAAAAACTCCCATCAGGTGTTTATACATTTTTTTAAAGGAGAATTTGGCAGCAATTCTATTGCGGTGCCATCTGTCCTTACTATTCTGATCAGCCACTGGGATTATACTTGGGACTTGAAAAAATTGATTATAGGCTGGATTAGACAAAGGCATATGAAAATTATCAGGCCAATCACTTCTTGCACTAAAATTTGGCAAAGATTCTTTTTCATTTCTAGCAAAAGAATGCAACTCAGGGAATTTCTAAAGCAACGACAAGTTAGGCCATTTATACTGCCAGAAAATACTTGTGTCCACTTGTCCCACAGACCATGAGGCAAAATATCTTCAAGAGGGCAGGAGCAATGCATGTGGACATAACCATCCAAGAGAAGATAACCATGTTTTTTTTTCCGAGTGAATAGGTGTAGAGTCTTTTCAGCCTTAGGCTTATATTATAGTCACATATCTAACCATGTAGTTAGGATTTAATGTTTAACCTTTTTCTTGGATTAGCACAGAGACATGAAAGGATATACTAATGAAATAATTAGTATATGTAAGGCTTAATATATTCTAGGTTATTTTGCACTAATTAATACGTATAAATTAATTTAAGAGGGGAACTGATACGGATACGACAATAGTGTTTATGGATATGGATAGTGATACTACAAAAGGAAGAATATGGTACTATGCAGATACCTTAATTTAATTCATATGTGCTCCATGATGTTGTAACAATTGGATGGAACTTTTTTTAACTCATGATAAATGCAACTTGACTATCCTTTTAGAGTCAAGTAAATCAAGATTGCTATCTGTTGGCTAACTTGTTTCCACTATAGTTCTTTGTGTTCCCCTTTTCTGGCACATCTTTTTAGACAAAAAGCTCTAGATGAACCCGACTTTGATTTAACGAAGCCATCAACCAGTCAGGAAATACAACAGACCTTGGCAACACAATGGCTGGACCGATACAATGGGGTTTACTGGAGAGCAAACACAACTACAACCATTACAGTCAAGCACCTATCAAAAGGAATAGAAGAGAGCACACCTAGCAAAAGACGAGGCACACACCATGCTTGGCACTGAAGAAATCATGGCCGAAGCAGCCAAGGAAAACATGATCGACCATCCTAGGGGAACTATTCTCCATGTGGCACCTTGGGACTACAGGAAGCACAAGACCTTCTATCTCTATCACTTAAGGGGGACCCTACCCCTCGTCTTGGAACGAAAGGCGATACTCTGTTGGAATTAATAAATGCACACCCGAGAGCTAGAAGGATGCCGGACTCGTAGTGTGAAGTAGCCCTAGAGCGACCACCTAGACTTGGGATATACCTTGCCAGCAACTCGCCGCTGTCCAAGCACAACCAAAAGTAGATGGAAAGCTACCGGGGATAGCCGCCGAAGGAAGCAACAGGGAACCGAGATGACACGAAGAACAGCAAGGGATCAGAGCAACCAACCGCAAAGAAATTCGTAGGAGACCTCGGCTTCCGCCGCACCACTGTCACCAAGAAGGGGAACCCTATCCCCTTCTGCCAGGATCAAAGATGTTGGAATGATGAAACTGAGTAACACAAACCGTCATCAGAGAGCACCAACATGAAGGACGTTTCTGTCCCATCTCTCTCTCTCTCTCTCCACTTTTTTGTGAATATCTTCATCATGGCACCTGATTGTAAGATTTTACACCCCGCTTACCTGAAATACTTGAATTCCTCGTGGGAGGGGTGTACCAGATTCATATTAAATCCACTGCCTATGACTTTAAGGTTTGTATTTGCATGGTCATTGATCAACTAACTAAAAGTCAATGTAAGCTATTGATCCAACTTGATGGGCGGAGTAAGAAGGTTTTTGAGATGCAACAACAACCTGGCATTATCCTTGTGGCGAGAATAAGACGTTAGACACCACTGAGCCCATTGTTGTTTATCCTGCCAAAATACAAGCAACTGCGACAAGGATGGATACACTAACGACAATAAAAATATGAATGTCGCATAGTGTTATACATGTGACACCAACCTACCAATTTTAATGTCGAAATCCTTGCTCTTTTCACCATTGGGCAGCTTCCATTTTTGGCCTACTACTGCTAGAGAACTTAGATCACCATTTGGTGAATGCACCAGGTCGATCCCTCATGGCACCTTCAAGAGTCATGGTGATCCTAAGACAGCCATCCGGTTAATTTTAGAGGGACATACACATGATAAATGTCATCCCATATGGTAGTGAACTCAATGAAGATTCATCATGTGGCAAAAAAGGGATATATATATATATATATATATATATATATATATATATATATATATATATATATAGTAAGGTCATAATGGCAATCCAAATTAACCCAAGTAGGTCAAAGGGGAGGGGTGGAGAGGGGAAGTAGTAGAGGATGGAGAAGGAGAGACAAAAAGGCACTGTAGAGGTAGAGCCATTGAGATAATGGTCAAGAATTATTGTCGAAGAGTAGCAAAGAGTCTGAGAAAAGAGTTGAGAGAAGAAAGGTCGGGCCTTGAAGAAGAAGCATACCTAGACGACTGATAGTAACATGACTCACTTCTTACGGTGGTGGCAATAAAGAGAGCCAATAGGGGCTACTTCTTCATGGAATCTGCTACACACCCTCCTTGGCTCCATTTTCCCTATGATACTTTAGGTGTGAAACCCTAATCCTAAGAGGCTCTTTGCCTTATGTAATGCTTTTATTACCCTTAGAAAAATCCACATTTTTTTGGTGTCACCCGAACCATCTAGGTGCTCTCCAAGCAAAAGTTTATAGGATGATGGCCCTCGTGTTTGCTTTGGGTCGCATGGATGCTATGCCAATGCCAAGATGATGCCATGACATCCCCATCCTAGAGTGTGCTAAATTTTTATGGGAAGTTATCGCAATATCGTGGAACCATGGAGGAATAGAAGATTTTGCAAACCTCATAAAAGCAAGACTTGATGCCAACAATGGTCCTACTAGTATAAGGACGTGTTGTCATGGCCTCGCTTTCGCCAATCGTAAGCTACATGCTAGGTCAGCTAATAAGGTTGGTCTATACTACAACCGAGCATTAATTTCAAGATGAGTGTTTTGTTGCTTCCCTTTGCCATTTACAACAAGTGCATCGCTTGGTTACCAGAGTAGCATATCATATCGGCATGACCGTGAAATTTTGAAATCCGGTGAACTTACAAGTGACATGAGATCTTGTAGTTCTATGAGATATCAGTGTTTTCAAAGGGTAGCCATTCAACTCGCCAAGGCATATTAAATGAGATGGTGTACCACAAGTAAATGGCTCATCCTTCAAACGGGTAAATGGTACCTTTCTATTGAAGTCATTTGTCAGCATATGTGCTTTTCTAGATAAACCTGACAATGGAGACAATCACTAATCGCTCCCCTAAACTACGATAATAGAATGTGTTGTCTTTCCAAGGGTGGAGATGTCATCATGCTCATAACGCACCAGTGCATGCGGTTTGCAAGGGAGATAATGCGAACGTAAATTAATTAGGCTTGTTCACTTGCTTTGGTTATATCTTAAGTTACTACCTTATCAATCAGTTACCATAATATTAGGTTCCATGTTTGTGTGATTCTTATAAGATTAGACTCGTTATTTTAGGGGCAGAAGGCAATAATATTTATCTCTCTTATCACTACTACATGTGTTGTCATCCTACACATCCTTTCAATTCTACAAATCCCCTTTTCTCTTTGATCTCATACCATCGCGACCCTAGGACATAAGGTTCGATGACATAAGTTACGTCTTGCGTTGCCAACTTAATTTCCAAGATCAAGCAACGAGGATGTGGCAACTTGGCATCAAAGCCATTGTCATTGTTTATCAATGCGCAACTAATGTGGCCATGACTCAGCTCGCACTAAAATATAAGTATCAAAGTGTGTACGGAGCAACCGAGCCAAATTGTTTATTATGTGTAACAACTAACCATTAGCAACACAAAATTTGTTGTCATGCACTACGAACCCACAAACATCAATGTGTTCTGCATGTGAGCATGTTTTTGAGAAGAACGCAACACCCGTCATTGGGCCCTTAGACATACATGACATGCTGCCAACACCGGCAAGATCCAAGTTGTTGTTATCAACATACATATAGCCACACAAACATCATTACGAATTCCTCATGTCGTCGATGTTGCTGTTATTTTGGCATCACCATTGTTGTTAACCGCCAGGATGCTCATCATGTATCCTGCCAAGTTGGAGTTGCTTGAGCTTTGCTCACATTTGCTGCCTCATACTAAATGTTGGTGGACCACCGCTAGAAAGGGCTTATGCCTCAAATAAGAGGAGTCATTCTGCCGAGGTTAAGACTGGTTGTTCGCCAATTACAACATGATGATAAGGTGTCTTGCTAGTGGGAGAAATGTGGATGCACATGGCATGCAAGAGAAGCATATAGTCGACTCTTTTGTCCAAAAAGAATATAATCAACACTTAGTCGTCTTTGTTTATTTTATTTGGTCCACTTGTATTTGAGTCGATTATCCTCCTTGACTGCCCAATATGTTGCATGATCTCCTTTATACGCACACTTTGTCCTACCAAACTTCTTCCTTATTGTTTTCCGTGCCATATTTCACTCTTTGTGTCTTTGTCATGGCACCATGGAATTATATTTTTGCATCTTGTTTCTCGTCCTACTATCCATCACACTTCTTACTGTGTTCCCCATCGGGACACAATAGTGTTCACTCGGAATCTAGTCTATGTTAAATAGAGGGTATCTATGGTGAATCTAGCTGGTGGTAGTGTGAACTTGTACAATTGGTGTTAAGAGTTTAGAGAAGGTGTGGGCCATGGGCTGCTTGAGGTTTAGAGCAAACGCTCCTAAAGCCAGGTCTGGCAGTAATATTGATAAGGTGTCATAACTTGTCCTACTTAAAGGGGTGGATATCAGATACACGTTAAAATTTCTAACTGAGAATTTGATATCGTGATCTATTTCCTTCAATATGATAGAAAAGTCAGTCTTCAATCAGAACCAAAGTAATTAATCCCTATTTATTTGTAATAAGGTAGAGCTGAGGCAATCACGAGGAACCCCATTAGTCTGAACTTAACACAATCTTTCATTGGCAACATTCAGTATGTAAAATAAGTATAATCCGAATGTGTAAGGTTTTCTTTTTCAATTAATTTGGCCTCTACTTGCAGCTTCTGGTTTGTTTTTCTGTTCATAATTTGCATAATGTGAAATCTTAGACTGGCCGGGTAGTTTATTTTCCAGAACGTGAATTAGCTGAAAAAGCTCTCTTACTATTTCAAGCATAAACTGATTGTTTATTTTACTAATTACCACAACCAAACTAAGCCTAATTTAGTTGGTGTGGGAGGTGTAGACGTATGCATCATCACTTAGGTCCGAGTCTCATTTGACATGTGAGTTACGGTGCCTTTCTTATACTTCTGTTTTGTCATGTGATGTGTTAAAAGTCAAAGCTTTGTTCAGAAAAAAGTGGTATATAGCTGTTCTGTATTAATTTTCTTCTTGTACTTCCCAACTGTGCCAGAATCAGAGGAGCTGGAACGTGTTCATAGGACCACTCCTGTTATGGTAGACAATGGAGTAAAATACTGGAAGCTGGGTGGCTATTGTAATAACAATACAAACATAATGCGTCAAGGTTTGTAATTATTTTGAGGCTTTCTCCTCCTCTCGCGACCGCGTCGC
>NC_041390.1:112994448-113011134 GCF_002162155.2 Triticum dicoccoides
TCCCCTCCCGGTCGCTCTCCGGCGCGGGCGGAGCTGCTCCGGGGGGTGCGTTTAGGCGGCGGCGGTCTGGCGTGGCGGCGGGGTTCTGTGGCGCATGCAGGCGAGCAGCTGGGTGGCGGCGCTGCCGTTGGCGGCGCGGCGGCGCGATCTGGCGTCGCCCGCTCGGCCCAGATCTGGGCCCTCCGGGCCCCATCTGGGCCTGGGCGGGCCGGCGGCAGGGATGGTCTCTGGCGTGGCTTCTGGGAGGCGGAGGAGATGCGACGAGCGGCTGGGTGCCGGCGACGACGACGCCGGCCTACTGCATCGCGGCCGGCAGGGCTTAACGGGCCCTCTTCGGGCCTGGCTGGGCCAGGGGTGGCCCGGCATGCCCCGCTGCCGCGTCCGGACGGCTACCGCGACGGTGCCGGAGGCACGGGCCTCCCGCACGACGGCGGTGGAGGTGGTTCCCTCCCGCTCGACGTCGGTGTTGCTGCTCCTGTCGTGGTGAGCTTCTCTCTGGTCCTCTTGGCCTCGTCGTGGGGTGTTCGTAGTGAGGCGGCGTGGGTGGCAGCGGTACTGCGTTGGCGCATGGTGGTGGGCGACAGTTTGGCAGGTCGGTTCCGTCCGGTTGGGTGGTTGGGGTTGGAATGCGGGAGAAATCCCTGCCGGCTTCGGCCCGGACACGGTGACACCTGCGGGTGCCACCATTCCTTCCTGGAGGGTGTCGGTGGTATCCACCCCCACCTCCCTCCGCGTGCCCGGGGAAACCTGAGGACTCGTCCGGGCAGCAGCGTCGTCGGCGTCGCATCCCTTCTTGGAGGTGCTGCTTGGTACACGGCGGGTCGGAGCCTTGGTCTGTGGTGATTTGTGTCCAGTGGGCGCCGCGGTGGCGGGTCATCCGCGCTTTGCCAAGCTGTCGTGGTTGGCATTTGTGTCTTCTTCTTTTTCTTGGTGTGTTGTGCTGCTCGCCACAGCGTTATCTGTACTTGATGTTGGTTGCTGTGAAATACAAAGCGGGGGGAAACCCTTTTTCGATAATTATTTTGAGGTAAGATTTTATTTTACTCATTAGCAATATATATATAGTGACTAGCAATACCATGTTTTTATCAGAGCTCGTTGATGAAAATAGAACCAAGAAAAAAGACATCTGGTTCATGTTCACTGAAGACGAACATAAAATAGTTCAAGATCATGTAACTACAAGGTAACGAGTTCACCTCACCAATTTATTTTTCAGCATCTTTCTTTCCGAAAGCTTGTATATATATTCCTGTCTTACAGTATGTTGTCAAAAGGCTTTCCTTGGCTATCCATTTCACATGTTCATGAAAAAGCAGTAGCCAGTTCTTACCATCACCAGTATTTCTTCTGCATGTTACCTATCTACCACCACTTTCTCCTTCCATCATGATCTGATGCTTCCATTACCCGCTGTTCAGGGGGCATCTAGGGTTGGGGTTGTTCTACTATCCCATGTGGGAACTAACAAAATGAGCAAATTTTGATTGGTGATATGGTTTTTTTTTAGGAAATTTACCAATTTTCTTTGAAAGGTTCTCAAAATAAACTTAGGTGAACTTTTTGTACTACTTGTGTTTTTTCGGATGCTTGAATAATGTAGTCTAGAGCCCCTAAACAGTTAGTTTATGCCTTAATTTCATGCACTTTTGGTCCTCTGTTTCTTTTTGGAAACGTATAGCCTGAGTCTTAGCTTCTTTACATTTGGTCTCGAGATAAAATATTCTTTGTATACTATACTATTATAACAAATATATAAACAGAAAACGGTAAACGGAGAGAATATACGGAAATGGAAACAAAAATTTGCAAAATAAAAATGAAAACGGAATTTTTTACGCGGAAACCGAAAAAACGGAACAATGCTTTCCTGCATAACAGACACGGAAAACGGAACTTTTCATTTTTGTAAATATGGAATTTCCATTTATACTATGGGCCAATGACTGCTTTGTAACTCAATCATCAAACAACACATAATGAGACAGTGAGCAAAATGGTCCTTGTGAGGCTCAACTTATACTATACCACACATGTACTCAACAAGATCAACACAATTATCGAGTGTCACTACAATACTACGCTAAGTCACTAACCTAATCATATACTGCTATAAAAACCTAATCATATTATTTTATAGCCATGTTAAAAATTGGTTAAGTTTTTTGGCTTGCTTATGTTTTTCTCTATGGTTCAAGGGGTTTTCAAGTTTCCGTCAACATCCACTTTTCTTGACGTGCCTGCTCCATATTCGCACCATGTTTGTTTCATGTATCATCTATTTTCATATTCATTTCCAGGGTTTTTGTATTTATTTCCGCTTCCGCAAACAAAATATGAAAACAAATGTGGTGGCACTCAGCTCCGTTTGTTTTCGCTTTGTTTTCATCCCTAGTTCCAGGATACACCACATTTTCTTTTACAACCACATCGTCACTATTTGTATTCTAACAGCAAAGCATCTATAAACCCCTGCCCATGCTATATCAGGAAACATATGTAAAAGATAATAGCAGAGATGTGCAGAAATTTGCACAGGGGATCTCAGTTTGTTTCTTAAAACCCCTTGCCCATGCTAGATCAGGAAAAGACTAGTTCGTGTAACAGAATATCGCTTATGCTAGTGTTGCTGGTATTGCCCCAGAAATAATACTTTTAGCTAGTTTATTTATATATGTTAGATAGGATAAAACCATATTTTATATGCCACCATAACGTGTGTCGTTGCATTGAACTACCTAAGTATTTGCGCTCTTAGTATCTTTGATGATTATTGATCTAAGTATTTAGTTCAGAGTGGGAGTTGTGAATTCTTCTAATCTTGTGTTGATGTTCTGTTTTGGCAGGTGAATGTACTACCCACCCTAGCCAAGACGTGGGAACATGTGCAATGGCAGTATTTTTATACATGAAAGTTCTATACAGTTACAGAACAACAAACAGTTCTCAAAGATTTAGTCACAGCATTCGAATACAAACCTTGTGGCATGTTTGTCCTTTTCCATATGGAAACTCAGCATGACTTTGTATACTAGTAGAAAAAGGGCCTGTTGTCCCGGTTCGTAAGGGCCTTTTGTCCCGATTCCTGAACCGGGACTAAAGGGTTTGTACTAATGCCCTGTCCCTTTAATCCCGGTTCAATACAGAACCGGGACAGATGGGTCTCCACGTGGCCTGTGCGCAGAGTCCAGGCAGGAGGGCCTTTGGTCCCGGTTGGTGGCACCAACCGGGACCAATAGGCATCCACGCGTCAGCATTTCTGTGGCTGGGGTTTTTGTTTTTTTAAAGGGGGGGTATTGGGGGGTTAATTTAGGTGTTTCATATATTGTGTTAGCTAGCTATAATTAATAGAGAGAAGTATCCTCTCTTATGTCCGTGCTTGGTCGACGCTACGTACTATACATACGTATAGAGAGGACTAGACACGCTAGGTAGCTAGTAAGCAAACGAAGGAAACAGAAGATCGTCATGAACATATATGCATACAGAGAGAAGTGATATCGACCACCTCTCCTTCTCCGAGATATTGGTCGAACAACAAGTTCTCGTATATCTATCCGACACTACCGGCTACATATATACAATAATTATCTCTTACAAATATAATCTCCTAACATACGGACTCATGGTCCACATAGCATTCTCCGTCTTCAGCGATCACGTGGTCAAGAAAGAATGCCGCCAATTCCTCTTGAATTGCTCGCATGCGAGCTGGTACTAGGAGTTCATCCCGCTTCCGAAACATCTAATTTGAAGAAGGGGGTCAATACATATATATATGAATGAATGAAACTCAACACAAATGATGGTAATAAAATAAAATTGTGAATGTTGTTATTTACGCACTTCATATTGTTCGTCAGAGTAGCCCCGCTCACAGGTCGTGTGGCGGATGGACTCGCAAACGTAGTATCCACAGAAATCATTCCCCTGTTCCTGCCACAACCACTTTACAAGAAATAGAGGTCAATCAAACTGATAAGCAAGAATGCCAAATGGAATTGATGAAACTAGCGCTTGAATCAATAGGAGATGCGCGGAACATGCTACTATAGTACTTACTTTCGGGTGTCTAAATTGCAGCTTCTTCAGGAGTCCCGGAGCTTTTTTGGTGAATTTTTTCCAAACCCTGCCAGACAAAGAAAACAATTACTTGATATATCAGGAAATGAACAAAGTTGCTGATATGGTGGATAATGATTGATTTAACTTACTTCTCGAGTATTTGAGTCATGTCCGCATAGTCCTGGGGATCTTTTTGTCTTGAGTCTAAGACGGTTACTAGTCCCTGCTCAAGCTTAATCTCTAGGAAAATATAGTGGAAACTGCACACGCATGCATAACTCATCAATTACATTACTATAACCTTGACTAATATATAAGGGAAACCGAATACGCACAAGACAGTAACACTCACTTGAAGTTGTAAGGAAAGATTATTATATCTTTGTTTTCATTTATTACCAACGATCGTAGCAAGTTGGCCTCGGTATCTGCGGCATGAAATTTAACCTGAGTTGCATCTATGATATTTGTGTTAATGAACCCAATATCACCGTTTGTCTTTTCTTCAATTCGACGATCTTCAATCTGCATAATATAGTGAGGATAATTATAAATACATGCAATGAAAGAGCTGAGCTATATAGAGAGACTTAATGACAGAAGTAGTACTACTTACAGACAGTAGCAGGTGACCGTTGCTTTATCAAGGGCCAATTGATTGAAAAACTGAAAGAACTCCTCAAATGGAACAGACAACAGATCAATTCCAACGAGGTCATGCTCCTTTTTAACTCTCACATACAAAGTACTCCTCCCCCAGACTCTCTGTAGATTTTCAAGTACCAATCATGCAATCTTCGCATCATCATTGATAGAGATCTTTCATCTTTGACGAGAGGCTTCCCGTACTCGTATCTTTGTATCAGCACCTCCATGAAATCATAATGTACATCGTCGGGCAGGTAATCTCCAAGATTGCTATAACCGGGCACCATCCTCGGATCATTAGCGACGATGTCACTAGGCACCTTGAGCGGGGGGCACGATTGCTTCGCTTGTTCACCGAGCTGGGCAATTTGTTTCCCAGCTCGTCGTTCTTTCAGCCTTTGATCACTGACAGTACTTCCCGACCGCTCCGCTTCGGCAAATTCCTTTCCAATAATGCACTCATAGTTTCCTTTCGGCGGAGACTTGGGTGGTTTTGTCAAGGCAGCCAGAGTGCGCTTCGCTTTCACCGGATCTACCTTCTCCTCCGGAGGTGGATGTTTCTTTGCTTTCACCCCTTCAAAGAAGTTCCTCACTTCTTCTCGCGCGATCTCGGCGTTCTCCTCCGGGGTCCTCTCGTATGGTAACTTTTCTGGAGTCTTCAGAGAAGGACCGAATCTGTATGTCCACCCGCCTCTGGCTGTACTGCTAGACGCCTGCAGAGCAGATGGAGCGGTTGTCTTCTTTACTTGCTTACGAGGCGGAGGAGAAGGACTACGACGCGCCGGAGCAGCCGGAGCGGCAGCAGGTCTCTTCCGCCCTTGCTGACGAGGCAGAGAAGGAGGAGGCTGGCTGCTCAGGCGCGCCGACGCTGGCGGAGAAGGAGGCGGAGTGCCGCCATGCGCCGGAGAAGGAGCCGGCCGAGTTCCCTGATCGTCACTCACCGAAGGAGGAGGCGGTGGAGAAGGCGGAGTGCCCTGACTCGTCGTAGGAGGAGGAGGAGGCAGAGGCGTCCAGTTCAGAAGGTTGATGAGCTCCTTCCGCCATAGGAATGTAGTCTTCAGAGCAGAACCCATCCGAGTCTCCCCTTCACCGGTAGGGTGGTCAAGCTGGAGGTCCTCAAATCCCTCCGTTCTTTCATCCACCATCACCCTAGCATATCCTTCTGGAATCGGCCGGCAGTGAAAAGTTGCGCCGGGTTCAGTAGGAAAAACAGAGCCAACAGCCGCCTTGACCTTCATATTAATCCATTGCGTCATAAGGTGGCAATTTTGAGACTCCGTGATAGCATCCACGGGATAGCTGGCAGGAGCCGTCAAGACATGCTTCGGCTGAAGCAGCTCGCTGGAAGCCACGCTGCTTCTCCGCTGAGATGGCGGGGTAGCTTCGGGGAAGCTTCGGCAGTTTGTTTGCTGCAATTTGCTTCTCGTTCCTCTATCGCTTGTACCCTAGCGTGCAGCGCCTACAGTTGGGTCTACTCCACTTTCTTCGTCCTCTCGTGGCATTTGTAACCGCCTGCGTCCAAAAACCCAGCCTTCCACGGAATGGAGCCTGGCGTGCCTCGTGTCTGTCCAGGGTGCTCAGGATTCCCGAGGGCCATTGTGAGCTCCTCGTTCTCTCTGTCTGGAACGAACGTCCCTTGCTGCGCTGCTTCGATATAGTGCTTAAGCCTCTTGACTGGTATTTCCATTTTCTCGTCCGTCCAAATGCACTTCCCTGATACAGGGTCCAAGGTTCCGCCAGCCCCGAAGAACCAAGTCCGGCAACGGTCTGGCCAGTTAATTGTCTCTGGTTCGATCCCTTATCAACCAGATCATTCTCAATCTTGGCCCACTTAGGCCGGGCTGCGAGGTAGCCACCTGACCCCTTGCGATGGTGATGCTTCTTCTTTGCAGCATTTTGCTTGTTTGTCGCCGACATCTTCTTACTCTTTTCTGATGTCTTGTGGGCCACAAATGCGGACCAGTGATCTCTGATCTTCTCATATCTGCCCTTGAATTCTGGTGTCTCTTTATTTTCGACAAACTTATTCGGCTCTTTCTTCCACCTCCTGAATAGTTCTGCCATCCTCTTAAGAGCAAAAGACTTGATTAATTGCTCTTTAACTGGCTTATCCGGATCATCCTCTGGCGGTAGGGTGAAATTTGACTTCAGCTCAATCCAAAGATCATTTTTCTGCATATCATTGACATAAGACACCTCAGGGTCTTCTGTAGCCAGCTTTAACCATTGCTGGATGCTGATCGGGATCTTGTCCCTAACCAAAACCCCGCACTGAGCAACAAATGCGCTCTTTGTCCTGAGGGGTTCAATCGGTTGGCCGTCGGGCGCGATTGCTATGATCTCAAACTTTTCATCCGAGCTCAACTTGTTGGGGAACGTTGCAGAAAATTAAAAAATTTTCCTACGGTTTCACCAAGATCCATCTATGAGTTCATCTAAGCAACGAGTCAAGGGAGAGAGTTTGCATCTACATACCACTTGTAGATCACGAGCGCTTGCCAAGGGGATGGTGATGATGGAGTCGTACTCGAACGTGATTCGGATCACCGATGTCCTAGTGCTGAACGGACAGCACCTCCGCGTTCAACACACGTACGGGACGGGAGACGTCTCCTCCGTCTTGATCCAGCAAGGAGGAAGGAGAGGTTGAGGAAGGCAGCTCCAACGGCAGCACGACGGCGTGGTGCAGTTGATGTGGCAGTATTCCGACAGGGCTTCGCCAAGCACGTACGGAGGAGGAGAGGTGTTGGGGAGGGGAGGGGTTGCGCCTTGACTTGTGGTGTATTGCAGCCCTCCCCTCACCCCTCTATATATAGGGGAAAGGGCAAGGGGGGCCGGCCCTCTAGGGAAAACCCTAGGGGCGGCGGCGGCCAAGGGGTGGGGGGCTTGCCCCCCAAGCAAGGGGGTTGCGCCCCTTTAGGGTTTCCCCCCCCCCCAAACCTAGGCGCAAGGGCCCAAGGGGGGGGCGCCAAGCCCACTAGGGGCTGGCTGGTATCCCCACGCAGCCCAAGTGGCCCCCAGGGAGGGGTGGCCCCTCCCGGTGGACCCCCGGAACCCTTCCGGTGGTCCCGGTACAATACCGGTATGACCCCCAAAACTTTCCGGTGCCCGTTTAACAACTTCCCATATATAAAACTTTACCTCCGGACCATTTCGGAACTCCTCGTGACGTACGGGATCTTATCCGGGACTCCGAACAATATTCGGTAGTCACATACTAGTCTTCCTAACAACCCTAGCGTCACCGAACCTTAAGTGTGTAGACCCTACGGGCTCGGGAGACATGCAGACATGACCGAGACCACTCTCGGGCAATAACCAACAGCGGGGTCTGGATACCCATGTTGGCTCCCACATGCTCCTCGATGATTTCATCGGTTGAACCACGATGTCAAGGATTCGATCAAACCCTGTATACAATTCCCTTTGTCAATCGGTACGTTACTTGCCCGAGACTCGATCGTCGGTATCCCAATACCTTGTTCAGTCTCGTTACCGGCAAGTCACTTTACTCGTACCGTAATGCATGATCCTGTGGCCAACACCTTGGTAACCTTGAGCTCATTATGATGATGCATTACCGAGTGGGCCCAGAGATACCTCTCCGTCATACGGAGTGACAAATCCCAGTCTCGATCCGCATAAAACAATAGATACTTTTGGAGATACCTGTAGTGCACCTTTATAGTCACCCAGTTACGTTGTGACGTTTGATACACCCAAAGCACTCCTACGGTATCCAGGAGTTACACGCTCTCATGGTCAAAGGAAGAGATACTTGACATTGGCAAAGCTCTAGCAAACGAACTATACGATCTTTGTGCTATGCTTAGGATTGGGTCTTGTCCATCACATCATTCTCCTAATGATGTGATCCCGTTATCAATGACATCTAATGTCCATAGCCAGGAAACCATGACTATCTGTTGATCACAACGAGCTAGTCAACTAGAGGCTCACCAGGGACATATTGTGGTCTATGTATTCACACGTGTATTACGATTTCCGGATAATACAGTTATAGCATGAATAAAAGACAATTATCATGAACAATGAAATATAATAATACTTTTATTATTGCCTCTAGGGCATATTTCCAACAGTCTCCCACTTGCACTAGAGTCACCAATCTAGTTACATTGTGATGAATCGGACACCCATAGAGTTCTGGTGTTGATCATGTTTTGCTCGCGAGAGAGGTTTAGTCAATGGATGTGCGACATTCAGATCCGTATGTACTTTGCAAATTTCTATGTCTCCATCTTGAACATTTTCACGGATGGAGTTGAAACGACGCTTGATGTGCCTGGTCTTCTTGTGAAACCTGGGCTCCTTGGCAAGGGCAATAGCTCCAGTGTTGTCACAGAAGAGTTTGATTGGCCCCGACGCATTGGGTATGACTCCTAGGTCGGTGATGAACTCCTTCACCCAAATCGCTTCATGCACTACCTCCGAGGCTGCCATGTACTCCGCTTCACACGTAGATCCCGCTACGACGCTCTGCTTGCAGCTGCACCAGCTTACTGCTCCACCATTCAACATATACACGTATCCGATTTGTGACTTAGAGTCATCCAGATCTGTGTCAAAGCTAGCGTCGACGTAACCCTTTACGACGAGCTCTTCGTCACCTCCATAAATGAGAAACATGTCCTTTGTCCTTTTCAGGTACTTCAGGATATTCTTGACCGCTGTCCAGTGTTCCTTGCCGGGATTACTCTGGTATCTTGCTACCAAACTTACGGCAAGGTTTACATCAGGTCTGGTACACAGCATGGCATACATAATAGATCCTATGGCTGAAGCATAGGGGATGACACTCATCTCTTCTTTATCTTTTGCCGTGGTCGGTGACTGAGCTGAGCTCAATCTCACACCTTGTAACATAGGCAAGAACCCTTTCTTGGACTCATCCATTTTGAACTTTTTCAAAATCTTATCAAGGTATGTGCTTTGTGAAAGACCTATGAGGCGTCTCGATCTATCTCTATAGATCTTGATGCCTAATATATAAGCACCTTCTCCAAGGTCCTTCATTGAAAAACATTTGTTCAAGTAGGCCTTAATGCTGTCCAGAAATTCTATATTATTTCCCATCAAGAGTATGTCATCCACATATAATATGAGAAATGCTACAGAGCTCCCACTCACTTTCTTGTAAACGCAGGCTTCTCCATAAGTCTGCATAAACCCAAACGCTTTGATCATCTCATCAAAGCGAATATTCCAACTCCGAGATGCTTGCACCAGCCCATAAATGGATCGCTGGAGCTTGCATACTTTGTTAGCGTTCTTAGGATCGACAAAACCTTCTGGCTGCATAATATACAGCTCTTCCTTAAGATGCCCGTTAAGGAATGCCGTTTTGACGTCCATCTGCCATATCTCATAATCATAGTATGCGGCAATTGCTAACATGATTCGGATGGACTTAAGCTTCGCTACGGGAGAGAATGTCTCGTCGTAGTCAATCCCTTGAACTTGTCGATAACCCTTAGCGACAAGTCGAGCTTTATAGATGGTAACATTACCATCCGCGTCCGTCTTCTTCTTAAAGATCCATTTGTTTTCTATCGCTCGCCGATCATCGGGCAAGTCTGTCAAAGTCCATACTTTGTTTTCATACATGGATTCTATCTCGGATTTCATGGCTTCAAGCCATTTGTTGGAATCTGGGCCCGCCATCGCTTCTTCATAGTTCGAAGGTTCACCGTTGTCTAACAACATGATTTCCAGGACAGGGTTGCCGTACCACTCTGGTGCGGAACGTGTCCTTGTGGACCTACGAAGTTCAGTAGCAACTTGATCCGAAGTACCTTGATCATCATCATTGTTTTCCTCTTCGGTTGGTGTGGGCATCACAGGAACATTTTCCTGAGCTGCACCACTTTCCCGTTCGAGAGGTAGTACTTCATGAGTTCTACTTTCCTCCCACTTACTTCTTTCGAGAGAAACTCTTTTTCCAGAAAGCATCCGTTCTTGGCAACAAAGATTTTGCCCTCGGATCTTAAGTAGAAGGTATACCCAACAGTTTCCTTAGGGTATCCTATGAAGACGCATTTTCCGACTTGGGTTCGAGCTTTTCAGGTTGAAGTTTCTTGACATAAGCATCGCATCCCCAAACTTTTAGAAACGACAGCTTAGGTTTCTTCCCAAACCATAATTCATACGGTGTCGTCTCAACGGATTTAGACGGTGCCCTATTTAAAGTGAATGTAGCTGTCTCTAGAGCGTATCCCCAAAATGATAGCGGTAAATCGGTAAGAGACATCATAGACTGCACCATATCCAATAGAGTGCGATTACGACGTTCGGACACACCGTTTCGCTGAGGTGTTCCAGGCGGCATGAGTTGTGAAACGATTCCACATTTCCTTAAGTGTGTGCCAAATTCGTGACTTAAATATTCTCCTCCACGATCTGATCGTAGGAACTTTATCTTTCGGTCACGTTGATTCTCCACCTCATTCTGAAATTGCTTGAACTTTTCAAAGGTCTCAGACTTGTGTTTCATTAAGTAGACATACCCATATCTACTTAAGTCATCAGTGAGAGTGAGAACATAACGATATCCTCCGCGAGCCTCAACGCTCATTGGACCGCACACATCGGTATGTATGATTTCCAACAAGTTGGTTGCTCGCTCCATTGTTCCGGAGAACGGAGTCTTGGTCATTTTACCCATGAGGCATGGTTCGCATGTGTCAAACGATTCATAATCAAGAGACTCCAAAAGTCCATCAGCATGGAGCTTCTTCATGCGCTTGACACCAATGTGACCAAGGCGGCAGTGCCACAAGTATGTGGGACTATCGTTATCAACTTTACATCTTTTGGCATCTACACTATGAACATGTGTAATATTACGCTCGAGATTCATTAAGAATAAACCATTGACCATCGGAGCATGATCATAAAACATATCTCTCATATAAATCGAACAACCATTATTCTCGGACTTAAATGAGTAGCCATCTCGTATTAAACGAGATCCAGATACAATGTTCATGCTCAAACTTGGCACTAAATAACAATTATTCAGGTTCAAAACTAATCCCGTAGGTAAATGTAGAGGCAGCGTGCCGACGGCGATCACATCGACTCTGGAACCATTCCCGACGCGCATCGTCACCTCGTCCTTCGCCAGTCTCCGTTTATTCCGCAGCTCCTGCTGTGAGTTACAAATATGAGCAACGGCATCGGTATCAAATACCCAGGAGTTACTACGAGTACTGGTAAGGTACACATCAATTACATGTATATCAAATATACCTTTGGTGTTGCCGGCCTTCTTATCTGCTAAGTATTTGGGGCAGTTCCGCTTCCAGTGACCCTTCCCCTTGCAATAAAAGCACTCAGTCTCAGGCTTGGGTCCATTCTTTGACTTCTTCCCGGTAACTGGCTTACCAGGCGCGGCAACCTCCTTGCCGTCCTTCTTGAAGTTCTTCTTACCCTTGCCCTTCTTGAACTTAGTGGTCTTATTGACCATCAACACTTGATGTTCTTTCTTGATTTCAGCCTCTGCTGACTTCAGCATTGAGAACACTTCAGGAATGGTCTTTTCCATCCCCTGCATGTTGTAGTTCATCAGAAAGCTCTTGTAGCTTGGTGGGAGCGACTGGAGGATTCTGTCAATGACTGCCTCATCTGGGAGGTTAATGTTCTGCTGGGTCATACGGTTGTGCAACCCAGACATGTTCAGGATGTGCTCACTGACAGAACTGTTTTCCTCCATCTTACAACTGTAGAACTTGTCGGAGACATCATATCTCTCGACCCGGGCATGAGCTTGGAAAACTAGTTTCAGTTCTTCGAACATCTCATATGCTCCGTGATGCTCAAAACGCTTTTGGAGCCCCGGTTCTAAGCTGTAAAGCATGCCGCACTGAACGAGGGAGTAATCATCAGCGCGAGTTTGCCAAGCATTCATAATGTCTTGGTTCTCTGGGATGGGAGCGTCACCTAGCGGTCCTTCTAGGACATATTATTTCCTGGCAGCTATGAGGATGATCCTCAGGTTCCGGACCCAGTCTGTATAGTTGCTGCCATCATCTTTCAGCTTGGTTTTCTCTAGGAACGCGTTGAAGTTCATGTTGACATGAGCGTTGGCCATTTGATCTACAAGACATATTTGCAAAGGTTTTAGACTAAGTTCATGATAATTAATTTCTAATCAAATTATGAACTCCCACTTAGATTAGACATCCCTCTAGTCATCTAAGTGTTACACGATTCGAGTCGACTAGCCCGTGTCCGATCATCACGTGAGACGGACTAGTCATCGTCGGTGAACATCTTCATGTTGATCGTATCTTCTATACGACTCGTGTTCGACCTTTTGGTCTCCGTGTTCCGAGGCCATGTCTGCACATGCTAGGCTCGTCAAGTTAACCCTAAGTGTTTTCGCTGTGTAAAACTGTCTTACACCCGTTGTATGTGAACGTAAGAATCCATCACACCCGATCATCACGTGGTGCTTAGAAGCGACGAACTGTAGCAACGGTGCACAGTTAGGGGAGAACACTTCTTGAAAATTTTTTAAGGGATCATCTTATTTACTACCGTCGTCCTAAGTAAACAAGATGTATAAACATAATAAACATCACATGCAATTATATAGTTGTGACATGATATGGCCAATATCATCTAGCTCCATTGATCTCCATCTTCGGGGCTCCATGATCATCTTGTCACCGGCTTGACACCATGATCTCCATCATCATGATCTCCATCATCGTGTCTTCATGAAGTTGTCACGCCAACGACTACTTCTACTTCTATGGCTAACACGTTTAGCAATAAAGTAAAGTAAGTTACATGTCGTTCTTCAATGACACGCAGGTCATACAAAAAATAAAGACAACTCCTATGGCTCCTGTCGGTTGTCATACTCATCGACATGCAAGTCGTGAATCCTATTACAAGAACATGATCTCATACATCACAATTCATCATTCATCACAACTTCTGGCCATATCACATCACATGATCAATCGCTGCAAAAACAAGTTAGATGTCCTCTAATTGTTGTTGCATCTTTTACGTGGCTGCAATTGGGTTCTAGCAAGAACGTTTTCTTACCTACGAATAACCACAACGTGATTTTGTCAACTTCTATTTACCCTTCATAAGGGCCCTTTTCATCGAATCCGCTCCAACTAAAGTGGGAGAGACAGACACCCGCCAGCCACCTTATGCAACTAGTGCATGTTAATCGGTGGAACCGGTCTCACGTAAGCGTACGTGTAAGGTTGGTCCGGGCCGCTTCATCCCACAATACCGCTGAAGCAAGAAAAGACTAGTAGAGGCAAGCAAGTTAACAAGATCCACGCCCACAACAAAATTGTGTTCTACTCGTGCAAAGAGAACTACGCATAGACCTGGCTCATGATGCCACTGTTGGGGAACGTTGCAGAAAATTAAAAAAATTTCCTACGGTTTCACCAAGATCCATCTATGAGTTCATCTAAGCAACGAGTCAAGGGAGAGAGTTTGCATCTACATACCACTTGTAGATCACGAGCGGAAGCTTGCCAAGGGGATGGTGATGATGGAGTCGTACTCGAACGTGATTCGGATCACCGATGTCCTAGTGCTGAACGGACAGCACCTCCGCGTTCAACACACGTACGGGACGGGAGACGTCTCCTCCGTCTTGATCCAGCAAGGAGGAAGGAGAGGTTGAGGAAGGCAGCTCCAACGGCAGCACGACGGCGTGGTGCAGTTGATGCGGCAGTATTCCGACAGGGCTTCGCCAAGCACGTACGGAGGAGGAGAGGTGTTGGGGAGGGGAGGGGCTGCGCCTTGACTTGTGGTGTGTTGCAGCCCTCCCCTCACCCCTCTATATATAGGGGAAAGGGCAAGGGGGGCCGGCCCTCTAGGGAAAACCCTAGGGGGGGCGGCGGCCAAGGGGTGGGGGGCTTGCCCCCCAAGCAAGGGGGGTGCGCCCCCTTTAGGGTTTCCCCCCAACCCTAGGCGCAAGGGCCCAAGGGGGGGGGTGCCAAGCCCACTAGGGGCTAGCTGCTATCCCCATGCAGCCCAAGTGGCCCCTCGGGAGGGGTGGCCCCTCCCGGTGGACCCCCGGAACCCTTTCGGTGGTCCCGCTACAATACCGGTATGACCCCGAAACTTTTCGGTGCCCGTTTAACAACTTCCCATATATAAAACTTTACCTCCGGACCATTCCGGAACTCCTCGTGACGTCCGGGATCTTATTCGGGACTCCGAATAATATTCGGTAGTCACATACTAGTCTTCCTAACAACCCTAGCGTCACCGAACCTTAAGTGTGTAGACCCTACGAGCTCGGGAGACATGCAGACATGACCGAGACCACTCTCGGGCAATAACCAACAGCGGGGTCTGGATACCCATGTTGGCTCCCACATGCTCCTCGATGATTTCATCAGTTGAACCACGATGTCGAGGATTCGATCAAACCCTGTATACAATTCCCTTTGGCAATCGGTACGTTACTTGCCCGAGACTCGATCGTCGGTATCCCAATACCTTGTTCAGTCTCGTTACCGGCAAGTCACTTTACTCGTACCGTAATGCATGATCCCATGGCCAACACCTTGGTCACCTTGAGCTCATTATGATGATGCATTACTGAGTGGGCCCAGAGATACCTCTCCGTCATACGGAGTGACAAATCCCAGTCTCGATCCACATAAAACAATAGATACTTTCAGAGATACCTGTAGTGCACCTTTATAGTCACCCAGTTACGTTGTGACATTTGATACACCCAAAGCACTCCTACGGTATCCAGGAGTTACACGCTCTCATGGTCAAAGGAAGAGATACTTGACATTGGCAAAGCTCTAGTAAACGAACTATACGATCTTTGTGCTATGCTTAGGATTGGGTCTTGTCCATCACATCATTCTCCTAATGATGTGATCCCGTTATCAACGACATCTAATGTCCATAGCCAGGAAACCATGACTATCTGTTGATCATAACGAGCTAGTCAACTAGAGGCTCACCGGGGACATATTGTGGTCTATGTATTCACACGTGTATTACGATTTCTGGATAATACAGTTATAGCATGAATAAAAGACAATTATCATGAACAATGAAATATAATAATACTTTTATTATTGCCTCTAGGGCGTATTTCCAACACAACTTTCTCTTCGGGCCTCGTCTCTTTACCGAAGTTGTGCTCGATCCGGAGGGCTAGAAAAAAGAACAAAGACTTAATTAATATGTGTACATGCCAAAACAATGAATGCATCAATTAGCTAGTCAGCAGAAGCTTAACTAATATATATATACCTGGCCGGACTCGGTTCGGTCATCGGAGACATCATCACGGTCTCCTTTTTGCACCGGCATTGTGTCACGGAGCTGTCCTCACGGTCTCCTTCTTGCACCGGCATTAGGTCACCGGAGCCATCATAATCATAGCCAGCTGCTTCTAGACCATCGGTGTCGTTGAGAAACAACGAGCAGACGGCATCACTTCCTCGTGCGATTATGTCCCCCAACAACTCTTCTTGTACTTCGTCTCGGGCGGTGTCCATAGTTTCTTCAAATATTTACAACATGGCAATTATTATTAAACATGACAGATGGATATATTAGTGGAAAATGTAGAACTAATATTAATTAGTGGCCTCGACGCTGCTTCTCTAGGGTTTGGGGTGGCCTCGACGCTGCTTCTCTAGGGTTTGGGGTGGCCTCGACAATGCTTCAAGGATAAAAAAAGAAGAGGAAGAAGAAAAAAAAGAGGGGAAGAAAGAATAGAGGAGTAAGAACTCCTCTATTCTTTCTTCTCCTCTTTTTTGTCTTCTTCTTCCTCTCTTTTTTTATCGGGAACGAGGGTCGTCGAGGGTCACCGAGCGGTAGAGGAAACCCTAAATAGCAAGTATCGTGGGTGTGAGATACATGTGGCCGTCGGTGTCGGACACTACATCCACGTCCCACAAGTGACGTGGGCGTCGAAGCCCGCGTCACTTGTGG
>NC_041390.1:113012445-113013052 GCF_002162155.2 Triticum dicoccoides
AGAGGAGAAGAAGAAAGGAATAGAGGAGAAAAGAGAAAATAGAATATATGTTCTATTTTTCTCTTCTTCTCCTCTATTCCGTTCTTCTTCACCTCTTCTTTTTCTTCTTTTTTCTTCTTCTTATTTATTTCTCCTCGTCTTCCTCTGCCCTCTTCTTCTCCTTTCTTCCTCTTCTTATTTCCTTTTTCCTCTCATTCTTTTTCTTCTTCTTCCTTCTTAAAAATACATGAAGTAGTATTGCTTGTTTTTTTAAAATAATGTTCAAATAGAAATTTTAGAAAAAAAAGTAAAGGTTTTGCCTAATTCATTGTTCATATGAATATGCAAACATTTGCATATTTACAATAATCAATATCACCAAAAAAATCTATGAACAGAAAAAATACTATTTTTTCTGTTAATCTATCTTTTTCATACATATACACACATACATATACTATACATATACATATAATCAGGAAAAAACATATATGAATTTGCAAAAAAACAGGGGGGAAGAGGGGGGCGGTGCCGGCCCTGACCAAAGAGAGAGGCGATGGCGGCGCGGGGCGGCGACGGCGAGGGAAAGGCGGGGCGGCGACGGCGTAGGGGCGCGACGCGGGGCGGC
>NC_041390.1:113013477-113014198 GCF_002162155.2 Triticum dicoccoides
TGGCACCAACCGGGACTAAAGGGGGGCATTGGTCACGGTTTGTGCCATGAACCGTGACCAAAGGCCTGCACCTGCCAAAGCCGCGGTGCGGTGGGATGTTTAGTCCCACCTCGCTAGCTCAGGAGCGGCCGCACCTGTTTATAAGCGCTGCCCCGCCCTCTCCATCGAACTCCTCAGAACTACAGGCCTTTGGGCCTAATCTCACACCACTATGCCTGTGGGACTGCTGGGCCTTCTGCGGGCCTGAATCCTGGCCCATGGATGGGCTTCTAGTCGTATTCAGGCCGTGGTGGCCCAGTAGGTGGCATTTTTTTACTATTTGTTTTTTCATTTCTACTTAGAACTAAATACTTATAGTTTTTTAGTGATTTTTTTTTCTTTTAGGCCACAAAAATTATAAACTTTCTGTTAGTGCCTTTAGTTTTAAAATTTGAATAGTTTAAATTTGAATTTTTTAAAATTTGTGCAAATCACTAGTTTATGAATAACTTTACTATAAAAAAATTGATTTTTGAGTCATTCTTTTCCCTGCTATTTAATATTACAGTTTTTTATCATTATATTCAATTTGGTAATTTTAGTTAGTCATAACAAATATTATAGGCATTTCTTTCTTTTTTGCTATTTATTTTTTCATTTCTACTTAGAACAAAATACATATAGTTTTTTAGTGATTTCTTTTTTCTTTTAGGTCACAAAAATTATAAACTTTGTGCATTAT
>NC_041390.1:113014772-113042496 GCF_002162155.2 Triticum dicoccoides
CTTTTTACTTCTAGGTCAGCAAAATTATAAACTTTCTGTTAGTGCCATTAGTTTTAGAAAAATTATAAACTTTTTGTTAGTGCCATTAGTTTTCAAATTTGAATAGTTAAAATTTGAATTCTTTGAAATTTGTGTGAATCACAAGGTTGTGATTAACTTTACTAAAAAATGAACATAGATGCACCGATAGAAAAAATTCGACCTAAATTCATAGTTTTCAAATGAACTCTGAAAAAGTTGGCATAGCATACTCGTGTGTTACAAAGTTGGCATGGTATCATCATAATAGTTGCGGGAGAAAGTCTTCAGTTTTTCTTCGCTTGTGTCATTTGCTTATTGCGCCGTAACCATGGATAATCTTCATCGTTTATCATGATGCTTGGGTCAGCCTTGACATTGAAGGGAGGAATTTCATGAAACTTTTGATAATCTTCAGACATGTCTGTCTTGCCCTCCACTCCCAGGATATCCCTTTTTCCTGAAAGAACTATGTGGCGCTTTGGCTCATCGTATGATGTATTCGCTTCCTTATCTTTTCTTTTTCTCGGTTTGGTAGACATGTCCTTCACGTAGATAACCTGTGCCACATCATTGGCTAGGACGAACGGTTTGTCAGTGTACCCAAGATTTTTCAGATCCATTGTTGTCATTCCGTACTGTGGGTCTACCTGTACCCCGCTGCCTGACAGATTGACCCATTTGCACTCAAACAAAGGGACCTTAAAATCATGTTCGTAGTCAAGTTCCCATATGTCCACTATGTAACCATAATATGTGTCCTTTCCGCTCTCGGTTGCTGCATCAAAGCGGACACCGCTGTTTTGGTTGGTGCTCTTTTGATCTTGGGCGATCGTGTAAAATGTATTCCCATTTATCTCGTATTCTTTGTAAGTCAACACAGTCAAAGATGGTCCCCTAGACAACAAGTACAGCTCATCACAAACAGTGTTGTCACCTCTGAGACGTGTTTCCAACCAACTGCTGAAAGTCCTGATGTGTTCACATGTAATCCAGTCATCGCACTGCTCCGGGTGTTTGGAGCGTAGACTGTTCTTGTGTTCATCGACATACCGGGTCACAAATGTAGAGTTCTATAGAACTGTGTAGTGTGCTTGAGACCAAGAATATCCGTCCCTACATATTATTGAGTCACTTCCAAGAGTGCCTTTTCCAGTCAGTCTCCCCTCATACCGCGATTTAGGGAGACCTATCTTCTTAAGGCCAGGAATGAAGTCAACACAAAACCCGATAACATCCTCTGTTTGATGGCCCGTGGAGATGCTTCCTTCTGGCCTAGCGCGATTATGGACATATTTCTTTAGGACTCCCATGAACCTCTCAAAGGGGAACATATTATGTAGAAATACGGGCCCCAGGATGACAATCTCGTCGACTAGATGAACTAGGACGTGTGTCATGATATTGAAGAAGGATGGTGGGAACACCAGCTCGAAACTGACAAGACATCACGCCACATCACTCCTTAGCCTTGGTACGATTTCTGGATCGATCACCTTCTGAGAGATTGCATTGAGGAATGCACATAGCTTCACAATGGCTAATCGGACGTTTTCCGGTAGAAGCCCCCTCAATGCAACCGGAAGCAGTTGCGCCATAATCACGTGGTAGTCATGAGACTTTAGGTTCTGAAACTTTTTCTTTGGAATATTTATTATTCCCTTTATATTCGACGAGAAGCTAGTCGTGACCTTCATACTGAGCAGGCATTCAAAGAAGATTTATTTCTCTTCTTTCGTAAGAGCGTAGCTGGCAGGACCTTTATACTGCTTTGGAGGCATGCCGTCTTTTTCGTGCAAACGTTGCAGGTCCTCCCGTGCCTCAGGTGTATCTTTTGTCTTCCCATACACACCCAAGAAGCCTAGCAGGTTCACTCAAAGGTTCTTCGTCACGTGCATCACGTCGATTGAAGAGCGGACCTCTAGGTCTTTCCAGTAGGGTAGGTCCCAAAATATAGATTTCTTCTTCCACATGGGTGCGTGTCCCTCAGCGTCATTCGGAACAGCTAGTCCGCCGGGACCCTTTCCAAAGATTATGTGTAAATCATTGACCATAGCAAGTACGTGATCACCGGTACGCATGGCGGGCTTCTTCCGGTGATCTGCCTCGCCTTTGAAATGCTTGCCTTTCTTTCGAGATTGATGGTTTGTCGGAAGAAATCGACGATGGCCCAGGTACACATTCTTCCTGCATTTGTCCAGGTATATACTTTCAGTGTCATCTAAACAGTGCGTGCATGCGTGGTATCCTTTGTTTGTCTATCCTGAAAGGTTACTGAGAGCTGGCCAATCATTGATGGTCACGAACAGCAACGCCTTTAGGTTAAATTCCTCCTGTCTGTGCTCATCCCACGTACGTACACCGTTTCCATTCCACAGCTATAAAAGTTCTTCAACTAATGGCCTTAGGTACACATCAATGTCGTTGCCGGGTTGCTTAGGGCCTTGGATGAGAACTGGCATCATAATGAACTTCCGCTTCATGCACATCCAAGGAGGAAGGTTATACATACATAGAGTCACGGGCCAGGTGCTGTGATTGCTGCTCTACTCCCCGAAAGGATTAATGCCATCCATGCTTAAAGCAAACCATACATTCCTTGGGTCCTTTGCAAACTCATCCCAGTACTTTCTCTCGATTTTTCTCCACTGCGACCCGTCAGCGGGTGCTCTCAACTTCCCATCTTTCTTCCGGTCCTCACTGTGCCATCGCATCAACTTTGCATGCTCTTCGTTTCTGAACAGGCGTTTCAACCGTGGTATTATAGGAGCATACCACATCACCTTCGCAGGAACCCTCTTCCTGGGGAGCTCGCCGTCAACATCACCAGGGTCATCTCGTCTGATCTTATACCGCAATGCACCGCATACCGGGCATGCGTTCAGATCCTTGTATGCACCGCGGTAGAGGATGCAGTCATTAGGGCATGCATGTATCTTCTCCACCTCCAATCCTAGAGGGCATATGACCTTCTTTGCTGCGTATGTACTGTCGGACAATTCGTTATCCTTTGGAAGCTTCTTCTTCAATATTTTCAGTAGCTTCTCAAATCCTTTGTCAGCCACAACATTCTCTGCCTTCCACTGCAACAATTCCAGTACGGTACCGAGCTTTGTGTTGCCATCTTTGCAATTGGGGTACAACCCTTTTTTGTGATCCTCTAACATGCGATCGAACTTCAGCTTCTCCTTTTAACTTTCGCATTGCGTCCTTGCATCGACAATGACCCGGTGGAGATCATCATCATTGGGCACATCGTCTGGTTCCTCTTGATCTTCAGCAGCTTCACCCATTGCAGCATCATTGGGCACATCGTCTGGTTCCTCTTGATCTTCACCAGCTCCCCCCGTTGTAGCATCACCGTATTCAGGGGGCACATAATTGTCATCGTACTCTTCTTCTTCGTCATCTTCCATCATAACCCCTATTTCTCCGTGCCTCGTCCAAACATTATAGTGTGGCATGAAACCCTTGTAAAGCAGGTGGGAGTGAAGGATTTTCCGGTTAGAGTAAGACCTCGTATTCCCACATTCAGTGCATGGACAACACATAAAACCATTCTGCTTGTTTGCCTCAGCCGCATCGAGAAACTCATGCACGCCCTTAATGTACTCGGAGGTGTGTCTGTCACCGTACATCCATTGCCGGTTCATCTGCGTGCATTATATATAATTAAGTGTCCAAATTAATAGAAGTTCATCATCACATTAAAACCAAAGTACATACATAGTTCTCATCTAACAACATATAGCTCTCCAGAGCATCTAATTAATTAAACCATACATTGAAACTATGTAAAACATTTCAATGCGAAAACAAATGCGATCATAATTGCAACCAAGGTAACAATTGATCCAACGGCATAATGATACCAAGCCTCGGTATGAATGGCATATTTTCTAATCTTTCTAATCTTCAAGCGCATTGCATCCATCTTGATCTTGTGATCATCGACGACATCCGCAACATGCAACTCCAATATCATCTTCTCCTCCTCAATTTTTTTTATTTTTTCCTTCAACAAATTGTTTTCTTCTTCAACTAAATTTAACCTCTCGACAATAGGGTCGGTTGGAATTTCCGATTCACATACATCCTACATAAATAAAATCTATGTCACGTTGGTCGGCATAATTTTCATAAACAATAAATGAACCAATAGTTATAAAGATAATATATATACCACATCCGAATCATAGACAGGACGAGAGCCGACGGGGGCGGATACCAAAACCATCGCACTATATAAGATGCAATAATAAAAGTAAGAAAATAATACAAGTATCTATGTAAACATACAAGTAAGAATATTTTTCCTTTCAGAAAGAAGATAAGAACAAGAGGCTCACCACGGTGGTGCCGGCGATGAGCTCGGCGCGGGCGATCGACGGCGGTGAAGACGGGGATGGGGCGTGACAGATCGCTAAACCTAGACAAATATTGAAGAAAATGGAGCTTGGAGGTCGAGCTTGGAGAGGAGAAAGCTTAAGTAGTGTGGCTCGGGCATTCCATCGAACACCTTGTGTGCATAGGAGGTGAGCTAGAGCACCACCAAGCCCTCTCCCCCTCGGCCAGAAAAAAGCAGAGCAGGGTGCTCTGCTCTTACGCGAGGGGGTATATATAGGCACCTCATTGGTCCTGGTTGGTGGCATGAACCGGGACTAAAGGGGAGCCTTTGGTCCCGGTTCAAGCCACCAACTGGGACCAATGGTGGTGGGCGAGGCGCGAGGCCCACTGGTCCCGGTTCGTCCCACCAACTGGGACCAAAAGGTCCAGATGAACTGGGACCAATGGCCAACGTGTCCCGGCCGGCCCCTTGGGCTCACGAACCGGGTCCAATGCCCCCATTGGTCCCGGTTCTGGACTGAAACGGGACTAATGGGCTGACCCGGCCTGGACCGTTGCCCCCTTTTCTACTAGTGGTAGCACCTTCTAAAATATGTTCCCTGGATGTTCGGAAATTGAGAGGAATATATCATTAGCATTTGGTTGGCATACACTCAAATTTACATGTTTGTGTCATATTTATGTAATTATTAATCGTACTATAGCAGCAAAGGATTATTTCTAGTCTCGAACATGAGAGCTTTAATATGCGTGCCTTGTTTGGGTGCCCCCCCTCTCCCAATTCGAAGGCTAGCATAATATATTTTTTCTAGACATCATCATAATCTCAACATATGGTCTTAAACCAGCATTTACTTGTTTTATATTTAGTGTTAAATACACAGAACATTTTTTCGCAATTTTTAGCGGGTCCCATGGCTCCACCCTAGATCCGCCTTCAGCGGGACCTACAGCCGGAGAAGAGGACAACGCGGATAGCCTGCAGAGTGAGGATGAGGCTACCTTTGTTTATGCTGCCACTTGCATTAGATAGCCACTTAGCCACAAAAGGGGACGACACGATCGGACGCAGTGTTTGGACAGGAGCTCGCCAAGGATAACCTAGGGGAGAGCAGAGAGAAATCGGGTAAGGAAGAGAGGTCGTGCTCTGCATTCTTATTGAGCTGAAAAATGGTTAGTTGGAGGAAGAAGAAACATATCCAATTGTTTATTGGGGTGAAGGATCTGAAAGGGCATACGTATCTTCTATTACCCAAAAACCCTAGCTAAAGGCTTCCCATCTTTGACTTGTAAGATGGAAGGGATGGCACAGAACCTTGCGCCAGCAACAGTGTGTGTTGTTCTAGCGTCCACATGTAGTGGATCTGCAACAGATCCTTGGGGTCGATATATCTAAACTCATGTGGCAACATTTGTTGTTCGCAAGTCAGGGTTCTGCAATATATAGTGGTGACTTTAGTGGAGGTCGTCAATACTCAAAGGCGGCCGCTAATCGCTAGCCAATGCATGGGGTTCTGGGACGGGCCTCCTAGTGGACTTACGACAGCACCCATGACCTCTCATAATAGGCGAGCCATGGGTCCTGGCGGCAACGGGCATTCTTGTCTATGGTGACAGGTGTCTAGCACAACGCAAAACCTAGCTTGTGTACATGGGCATGTCTGGTCACGTGGCGATACACATGTCAGGGGTGCGTGTGTGAGTCACTATTGTACCAGTGGATTATTCCTTCGAAGTTGAGGTGACAAGAAGCGCGAGTTTGGTTTAGTGGTGCTCTCCGTGTGCAGATTCTTGAGCTATGGAGCGAAAACTCTAGGTTTGGCCTTCACTGGTGTTTCCCCAGCGATGTGACAACATTTGATGGCCCAAGGTTAAAGGTGAGTTTGGCGACGCTCTCCAGTCTTATCCCCATCCCTTGGTACTTCCTCCTCTAAAAGAGGTGCACTTGACTGGCAACTCGCCGTGTTGCCATAGACAATGAGACGTTGCTGCTGACAATACCTCATAAGCACTCGCTATTGACGTCGGCACATAAGGTACACCGCAAACTATCGGCGTGGTCACGTACACCTAAAATTTACAAGACGGGCAAGTGATGACACATTAAGTGGTACTGCAATTTACTATATCCATTCTTTGGCGGAACAAAGCTACTAGTAAGATCTGATGGCTTCATAATCAATATGATGGGAAGTTGAAAAAGAAGAACATTCATGTTTGATGTGAGATCCACAGTGAAGATGCAACATGCCAGGCAATTATATGTAGGAATTTAAAGTTGTAGTTTACAGTGTGTGTACAATGTTACCTAGCGAATGTTCGCCATGAATACATGGCATTTCAAACGATTCTGATGCCATTGCTAGTTGTGTGGGGATGGCAGTTTCTTCGTAGCAACATGACATTTTTTTTAGGAAAATAGCAGTTTTTATGACTTCATTCTAGAAAATGGCATGTCACTCTGAAGAAACTGCCACCCCACATATACTAAAAATGCCATGAAAATCGTTTGAAATGGCACATGTTCCTGGCGAACGTTCGGCAAATATGAGAGTCTTATATTTAATGCTTCTCTAAACTCCTTGTTGCAGGATTGTACACTCTCTCAGGTTTCGGATGATCGTCGACTACTTAACGGCGCTGCCTTTTCCACAAAAGGAGCATATACGGCCCTCTCAAATCACCTCTTGAATCCTATGCTTAATGATATTTGGGACTTAAAGGTACCCAAAAAGGTTATGATATTCGGTTGGCTATTCTACCTTGATCGCCTAAACACAAGGAAGAATATGCATAAGAAGAGCATACTGGACTCGACATCTTGCTCTAGATGTACTCACTTGGTGGAGGATCATGAGCACCTATTTTTTACTTGTCCAGCAGCTCGCAGGATCTAGAGAGTAGCCGGCATCTGTCCTCTATTCACACCTATCACTGGTCTCTTCAGTACGACTCTTCCGGGCTCGCTGCCTACCACGGTCCGCCCCTTCATGCTCCTTCTGATTCTTTGGAAAATTTGGGACGCTCGGAACAAGAAAGTTTTCCAAAGTCTAGATGTTGTGGCTTCAAAGTCCTTGAGAGCTATCTTAGATGATTTGATTGTTTGGTCTCATAGACTTAAATCTGAAACTTTAAAGGGCCATGTCAGTCTGTGGCGTGAGTTCCTATCCTCGCAACACTCTTAACTCTGTAACACCCGGTAGGTTTTTGAAATATATATTCAGGTGGGGAGCCTTTCCCCTCGGTGAACATTTCAAAAAAACATAATATCTAAAAAGCGGCCGGCCACCAACTAACAGAAATGGGCGGCTGATTCCTGGCCGTTCGATCGCGCCAGTGATCGCGCCCAGATCCGCGAGGGGCCACCTGGTCTAGATTGGCCCCAAGCCGCGGTCGTGGGTGGTTGTCCATATCCGGACGTGGGCAGGCCCACCTGTAAGCGGTAGAGGAGGGGAGTAGTGGGGGTCGTGGGTGGTGGTTTTCGAAATCCGTGCCTGAAATCCCTCGCCGCAGCATCCTCTCTCCCCATTCCGTCTTCGTCTTCCTCCTCGCCATCCTCTCCACCGAACGGGGCGGAGTGCTCAGATCGGCGGCGGCCTGTGGGTGGTTCTCCTCACGGGGGAATCGATGGTGCTCCTCGCCGTCGGAGGTATCCTCGCCCTCCACTTCTACATGCTTATCCTCCCTCTCTCTATCTCGCGGAGCGCGGATGGTGCCGAAATGTGAGGGGAATGATCTCTAGGGTTCGGGAACGGCGCGAACTACCCCCGCTTATCCTCGATTTTGGTCACGTTGAGTTCACTTCTCCTATCTCGTAGCATGTGTCCAACGGTGGCCGGGATCTACAAGGAGGCGTAGTTCACGGCATGGGTGGCTGGACAGGGTCAATGTGTAGTTGGCCAGGGTACGCGGTAGTCGTTAGGTAGAAGGGATGCATGTCCATGGCGCCCGTTGCGTGATTTTAGGGCGATTTGGCTGTTTAGTTCATGTTTCGTTCAATTTTTGTGGGGGTTTGAGATCTGTTCATGATTCTTAGTCATTCTGCAAGTTGTATTAGATGTGCGCAATGTTGTGTGCAATGCATTGGCTGATTTTGTGGTTGGTGTTCAGAGATTTAAGTGGTTAGTTGCACAAAATTCTCCTCAGTTGGTTGCGTCCATATAGTACTTGGTTGTCCATATGCTTTGCAGTTGCAGCAGTTGTCTTGGTCAGTTGGCTCACTGTTTGTACTAGTTGGTTGTCTATACGTTGTTCAGTTGCACAAGTTGCCTGCTCAGTTGGCTGCATCACTTTTACTAGTTGGTTGTTCATATGTTATACACTTGCGCTAGTTGCTCTACTTAGTTGGCTTTGTTGTCTCCCCCTCTACTGTGTGCAACCAGGGACTCTTGTTTGTGTAATTTAGCACCAATGCTTGCTAGTTTTCCAATATAGTCTACCCAATCTACCAGCCTTGTGGTGGCTGTGGTGGTTCATGTGTTTTCTCCTGCTTTGTGCAACTAGGGCCCCTTGATTGTGCAAATTAGTACCAATGCTTGCCAATTTTCCAATTTAATATTCTCAATATGCAAGTCTTTGTTGTGGATGTGGTTGTTTTCATGTGTTTCCCCTCATGTGTGCAACTAGGGACGCTTATTTTTGCAAATTAGCACTAATGGTTGCTAATTTTTCAATATAGTATACCCAATTGTTTTGCTGGATTTTTTGCTTTGCATTTTTTGCTTGTTCCAGTTTTGCACAAGTTATCATACTGAGCTTGTTGCCTTTAGTTAACTATTTTCTGCCTAGTTATTACTTGCCAACTGTGGCAAGTAATAACTAGGCAGAAAATAGTTAGTTGGCTTACATGCTGTCCAGTTTGCACAACGTTTACTGCCCAGTTGGCAGCATCATTGTAGTAGTTGGTTGTCCACATGTTTTTTGGTTTTTTGCAATATGTGTCCTGCTTATGTGTAGATGTTTGCAGATCAAAGCAACCTTCTATGATTTCTCTAGTTTGTTTCCGCATTTTCTAACTATGTTTTCTTTTGTTGTATTTCCTCTCGCAGGGCAAAAATGGTTATAATAGGAGGAGATGCGGATGGCAATGAAGAAGATGTATTTTTTCACTTTTTCTATGTTTTTCAGTTCTTTTCAACTTATGCATGTATGCTAATGTCCTTTTTTCATGTTTTCTTTTGGTTGCTTAATCAGCGTTCTGGAAGTCAATCACTTCGCCGGAACTCGAAGCGTCCTGCTAATCGCCAGCCACGACCTGTGCGGAGTGTTGAGAAGGGAGAGGATGTTGAGGTAAGTGGCATGCTGATGACACAAGCCCATTTTCGGTTTTGTTTGGGTCGTATAACATTTTTTGTTTTTTCCCATGCTCATGTTTTTTATTTTTTCTTAGGATGCTGATCAGTTCCGTGTTGTAAAGCGGACTAGACGTGCAGCACTTGGAAAGGGAGCTGAGTCATCTTCTAGGGTAAGTAAATTCTCGAATATAAGTGTTTCTCGCTTTTTAGACACTAATGAAATTATGCAGCAGTTCGCACCACTATTTTTGTTTTTAGTTTGTCAATAACAACCTTGAAGTTGACATCTCTAGTCATCTTGATCTAAATACAGTTGACATTAGTTGGCATCTTTTATTTCACAAGTTGGCATCTTTTATAGTTGACATCACTGGTCAATTTTTTGTGCAGGCAGTAGTTGCTAGAGGAGCTGTCACATCTTCCGCAGCAGATGCTGAGGTATGTGGGTTTTTTGTGTGTTTGTGAGCTATTGAACAGTTCCTTGCAAACCTTTTTTTTAGTTGCTGTTATCTTATTGCAATATCATTTCTTATTGTTGCACATCCGCTAGAACTTTTTGTAGTTGCCCGGTCTCGTATTTTTTCTTAGTTTTTTTGAAGGTTGTTGTCGGTGTCTAAATCGGCGGATCTCGGGTAGGGGGTCCCGACCTGTGCGTCTAAGGCGGATGGTAACAGGAGGCAGGGGACACAATGTTTTACCCAGGTTCGGGCCCTCTTGATGGAGGTAAAACCCTACGTCCAGCTTGATTAATATTGATGATATGGGTAGTACAAGAGTAGATCTACCACGAGATCAGAGAGGCTAAACCCTAGAAGCTAGCCTATGGTATGATTGTATGTTGTCCTACGGACTAAAACCCTCTGGTTTATATAGACACCGGAGAGGGTTAGGGTTACACAAGGTCGGTTACAAAGGAGGAGATACACATATCCGTATTGCCTAGCTTGCCTTCCACGCCAAGTAGAGTCCCATCCGGACACGAGACGAAGTCTTCAATCTTGTATCTTCATAGTCCAACAGTCCGGCCGAAAGATATAGTCCGGCTGTCCAGAGACCCCCTAATCCAGGACTCTCTCAGTAGCCCCTAAACCAGGCTTCAATGACGATGAGTCCGGCGCGCAGTATTGTCTTCGACATTGCAAGCCGGGTTCCTCATCCGAATATACCACGGAAGAATTTGAATACAAGGATAGTGTCCGACCCTGCAAAATAAGTTCCACATACCACCGCAGAGAGAATAATATTTCTGCAAATCTAATTTGCTGACTTGTTTTGGCAACACAACATTATGTCATGGCCCGGTGATTATTCGAACCGTTTCCTTTAAATAGCCCCGCACATAACGCGAGGCAATTTTTTGACACGTCTCGTCAAAGCAGAGATCGTGTCCCCTTATCACGGGATTCTCATCAATACGAGTGTGGGTAACCCAACCGCGCCATCGATTACGGTGCTTGGGGGATAAGCGAGTTTTACGAGGCTAGTGGGGACGCATAGTTTCGTCCGCCCATATAAAGGGACAAGGATCTACCTTTTCATCCACGCCTTCTTCCTCCTTTGCTCATCCATTTTCGCACACTCGAGCTCCAGCGCCCAAGTCTGCATTTCCCACCTCAACCCTCTCCAACCATGTCCGGAGCGGGAGGCAGGTGGATGGTCTCCTCCGTCACGAAGGGACACATCAAGAAGCTGAGGAGAGCCAGATGTCTGCCCGACGATATTGCGCACCGGCTCCCAGAAGAGTTGCAGCTCATCCCCACCCCCAGGCCCCATGAGAGGGTAGTGTTCCTTACCCATTTCCTCCGTGGACTGGGATTCCCTCTCCACCCATTCGTCCGGGGGCTCATGTTCTACTACGGCCTAGATTTCCACGATCTGGCCCCGAACTTCATCCTCAACATCTCGGCGTTTATCGTCGTGTGCGAGGCCTTCCTCCGCATCAAGCCCCACTTTGGCTTATGGCTGAAGACCTTTAATGTCAAGCCGAAGGTAGTGAGCGGCCGCCAGGCGAAGTGCGGAGGCGCCATGGTGGGCAAGATGCCCAACGTCACATGGCTTGAGGGCTCCTTCGTGGAGACCATAAAGGGGTGGCAATCGGGGTGGTTCTACATCACCGAGCCGCGCGATCCTAAATGGGCAGTGGCCCCCGAGTTCCGATCTGGCAGCCCCACGTGGCTCACCTCCTGGAAAGAGAAGGGACGGTCCTGGGGTAGTTTGGGAGAGCTTACCGGACTCCAAACATGTATTCAAAACATGGTGAACAAGAAGCTCAAACTCGTCAACGTAGTCCAGGTCATGCTCATCTGCCGGATCCTCCCATGCCAACAACGGGCTTTCAACTTGTGGGAGTTCGACCCGGCCCAGCACCGGACTCTAAACAGGCTCTTCGACAGAACTCACAAAGATGCCTGGAAGGTGCTATTCAAGAGCACCGAGGTTTCCCCTCCCACTACCGAGGACCACGGATTCTGCGCGAAGCGCCAAGCCAGCGCGGTAAGCTGTTTTACTTCTCACAGGATACTTGTTTTCCATAGTTGGCCTCTATGCGGGATCTAAGCTCATGTACCTTTAACAGGACTGGCAGGAGACGGCCGGACAGATCGACTATCCGGCTCCTTTGCCCGAAGGCCCAGCAGACGCTCTCCTGGCAAAGATGCTGACTCCGGCTCCTTATACGGTGCCGGAGAAGACCATGAAGGCCAAGGGAACCCGGAAGAGTTCCCGACGCCAGGCGTCATCGGACTCACCGTCTACGGCGCACTCCTCCCCCGAAGACGAGGAGGCAGAAGAAGATGCTCCCCCTTCTGACGGGGAAGACAAGAAGAGGAAGGCCGCCCCAACTAGGGAGGCCGAAGGGTCCAAGAAGGGAAGGACACTCCTTCCGGACAATTCTACCACCGCCGCCAACGGCGAAGACGAGTGGCTGCCCAGGTCAAGCCCCTGGGGAAGTCGTAAGTATTCGGATACCAGAGTAACTCATAGCATTCCTTTATCGCACTGCTTCCCTTAACGCGGAATATGGTTATGCAGGCCGCCGCGAGCCCATATTGATGTATCGTTGGACGGCTCCCTGGGCTCGTCGAATATGGATAGCAATCCACTTCCGACCGCCACCTCCCCTTACCATGCGGACGACGCCAAGGTATTGTCTCAAGAGGCACCGGGTCGAGGGGAGACAGCCCCGGAGGCGCCTCAAGGCGGCCTCCCGGACTCCGGGAGCAGAGGGGACAAGGCCCCTAAGGGCTCTGAGTTCGGCCCTCAGCCGAACACCGCGCCGGAACCTCCAGTGGTTCCGGACTTGGGCAGGCGGCGTCCTTCCAAGAGGGGCAAGACACCTGTGCCGGTGACCTCTGTCCATCCAGAGGCGTCGGACAGTCTGATGGAAGCGCTTCGCAGTGCTTCCATCGACGAGGAGCACCGTACTATTATGAGTGCGGTGGTCCAGAAGGTTCAGTCCGCCAAGAGCGGACTGACTGAAGCCTGTGCCAGCCTTCTAATAGGCTTTGAGGTAAGTGTTTAAAATATAGGAAAAAGATTACCGCATAGACAGTAGCCCCTGATGCTCTGTTCGGTGTTCACAAAGAAAAGCCGAACAGAGGATCATACAATATCGCAGGAGTCTAATATAAGTATGTCAATATGCATATGCAGGCTGCGCTGCTGGCATCTGCCGCACTGACTGCGGAGGTCGCCATACTGAAGCAGGACCTTAAAGGGTCCCAGGACGAGATCGGCCTTGCCAAGAGGCAGCTCGAGGAGAACAAAGGTAAGTAGTACCTAGTCTGTGGATATGTATAAAAAGAATATGATTGCAAAATGACAGGATCATGATGAATTTGCCAGGGGCCACGACCGAAGTGGCAACCTTAAAGCAAGCGCTGTCCGAGGCCGAAGATAGAGCGGCTAAGGAGCGCACCAAGCGGGAAAGGCAAGAGGCTCGGGTGGGCGAGGTGCAACAAGAGCTCCAGGCCCTCGTGACGAAGCACGAGGCGTTGGAGCTTGACTTGAAGACGCAAGAGTCTGAGCTTGCCGCGGCCCTCGAGAGTGCAAAGAGTGCCAAGGATGAAGCCCAAAAGGCCCTCCAGGAGATCGATGCGATGAAGAAAATAGCGGCGGGTAAGGCATTTTATATGCAAAGCAAGAATGTAAAAGTAAATTACCTATTACTTACCCGGATCCGGAGCTCTCCAGGAGCATTCGTAGATTTGCCCCGCAGCGTGTCGGAGGCCGCACAGTTTTACCAGGCCGAGGAGGGGACCTCAACGGAGAAGCTGTTCTGGTCTCAGTATACTAGGGTCAAACACCCGATGCCTCTGAGCGACCAACTGAAACAGCTGGTCGAGCTACACAAGGCGGCCGAACAGGCCATGAAGGGCTTTATACTCCGGCTGTGACCTGGCGACGCCCTTCCGAATAGCTACTTCGGCCTAGTGAGGTGGCTCATGGATGCTTGCCCATGGCTGGAAGTCGTCAAGCGGTCTGTCTGCATCGAAGGTGCACGCCGGGCTTTCGCCCGTGTGAAGGTGCAATGGGCCAAGCTAGACACCGTGAAGCTGATCAAGGAAGGACCGCCGCAGGGCAAGGAGCATCGCACCCCCGAAATTTATTATGAGGGTGTCCTAAAGGGTGCTCGTCTTGTAGTGGACGAATGTTCAAAGGATGTAATATTTGAGTAAACTTTCTTGTGTGATCCTGTATGATGAAAAATTGTTTCATATGCACTATGCAACGCTTGTTTGAATTTAAAATATTACCTTCTGTTTGGGTGTTTATCCAATCTGATAGATGGCTAGTCCTCGGCTTCTGCCCCCATGCCACGAGTGCTGGGGTGTTCGGGATAAACCTGAGCACTCTTGTTCCCATTTTTAGGTCCTTCGAGGGAGGTGCTCAGCACAACGAACAAGGCAACCGGACTAATAATGCTTTATCACTCTCACTTAGCCATAGAATTCTATAATTTTAAATTTCAGCAAAGCCCCTGGTATTCAGAAGGCTGAATTCGGGGCATGATACACGCCTTTAAGCCGGACAGGGCCGGCCCCTCGCTCTAAGCGGCATAAGTCTTTAGGGACTCGAAACCTCGCCGAATAGCGACCAGTCTCTCGCCTTATCATGACAGTCAGTTTTAGCTTTCTCTACTGAGGTGCTTAGCCCAGCAGAACCGGGGCACAATCGCAGTAGTTCTCCTTGCGCTACCTTAGCCGACAGAGCAGAATGTAAGGTACCAAAACATAGGAGCCGGGCAAACCCAACATTTGACCAAAGACATGATTCGGAGCTGATGCATATAATGCTATAAGTTTGGGGTGCCGCACTTGTGAAAGTGTTCGGGCTTCTCACACCATATTCTGGGGTACTTAAGCCCCTGGTGTATTGGCCGTACCAAAGTGTACGGTTGCAAGGCGTTATTAATGAACACATATATATAACAAGAATGCAATAATAGTCGTGATGTTATGCATTGTTTATTCAAAAAGGTGTGTTAAAGCAGAATGATACAGATGGTGCGATAAGCAAGAAAGTAGGACTATGTCCCTTCCAAGGGCAAGCTGAGGAATAGTATTAAAGCAAATATTTCACTCGTTATCGTAATCCACATGGGAATTCCATGGTGTGACGTAGCTTTCTGCCTCCTTGGTTGCTACATCATGTGTTCGGCAATCATGCTGCCAGACAGGGTTTCTAGAGATTAAAGTCCTGAAAAGAGAAAAATGACAAAGCGGGAAGCCCTTAGTGCGGTTTAAGCCACGTCTTTGGGGCGTGCCGTAGTTGTGCCCCCCTCTACACCTGTGCCAATGGTATTTTTAATGCGTAATTATGTACGCATGGCATGGATTTCGCCGTTTGGCTAGGACTGGGGTGGGGGCCGCATTACTACGCGAGCTCAGATCGTGCCAGGCGGTCCAGTTGCCTATTACTCCGAGCGCGCTTGAAGGTGTCCGAGTCTTGAAACGCCGAACTGGTGGATTGCCTTGAGAGGTTGCTTTGCGCTTCTGCCACGAGGGCCACAGTGTGCTCCTCTGTTCGGAGAGAGCGCTCTGTGTTTCCATTAACTGTGATAACCCCACGAGGTCCTGGCATCTTGAGCTTGAGTTATGCATAATGCGGTACCGCATTGAATCTCGCAAATGCGGTTCGCCCGAGCAGTGCATAACCACTATGGAACTGGACTATATCGAAGATTAATTCTTCACTTCGGAAGTTTTCCGGGGATCCGAAGACCACTTCCAGTGTAATTGAGCCTGTGCAATGGGCCTCTATGCCTGGAATGATGCCTTTAAAGGTTGTTTTTGTGGGTTTGATCCTTGAGGGATCTATACCCATTTTGCACACTGTGTCCTGATAAAGCAGGTTCAGGCTGCTGCCGCCATCCATAAGGACTCGAGTGAGGTGAAATCCATCAATGATTGGGTCTAGGACCAATGCGGCGAATCCGCCATGACGGATACTAGTGGGGTGGCCCCTGCGATCGAAGGTGATCGGACAGGAGGACCATGGGTTGAACTTTGGGGCGACTGGCTCCAGCGCATATACGTCCTTGAGCGCACGCTTCCGCTCCCTCTTGGGGATGTGGGTTACGTATATCATGTTCACTGTCCGCACTTGTGGGGGAAACCTCTTCTGTCCTCCAGTGTTCGGTTGCCGGGGCTCTTCCTCGTCATCGCTATGTGGCCCCTTATCTTTGTCTTCGGCAATTAACTTGCCGGCCTGCTTGAACACCCAACAATCCCTATTGGTGTGGTTGGCTGGCTTGTCGGGGGGGCGTGTATTTGACACAAGCGATCGAGTATACGGTCCAAACTGGACGGGCCCGGAGTGCTTCTTTTGAATGGCTTTTTCTGCTGATCGGGTTTAGAGCCTTTGAATCCGGCATTGACTGCCGTATCTTCAGTATTATCGCTATTAATGCGGCGCTTATGTTTCTTACGACGTGACCTTCTATTGCCATCCGTGGTATCCGAAGTACCATGGTTCTTTGAAATATTATTACCGCGAGCCAGCCAGGTGTCTTCTCCCGCACAAAAGCGGGTCATGAGAGTCGTGAGGGCTGCCATAGATTTCGGCTTTTCCTGACCAAGGTGCCGGTCTAGCCACTCGTCGTAGATGTTGTGTTTGAAGGCTTCTAGGGCCTCTGCATCTGGATAGTCGACAATTTGATTTTTCTTTGTTAGGAACCGAGTCCAGAATTGCCTGGCCGATTCTTCTGGCTGCTGAATTATGTGGCTCAAGTCATCAGCATCTGGTGGTCGCGCATAAGTGCCCTGAAAGTTGTCGAGGAATGCGGCTTCCAGATCTTCCCAACAGCTAATGGACTCTGCTGGCAGACTGTTAAGCCAATGCCGCGCTGGTCCTTTGAGCTTTAGTGGGAGGTATTTGATGGCATGTAAGTCATCACCACGGGCCATGTGGATGTGGAGGAGGAAATCCTCGACCCATACCGCAGGATCTGTTGTGCCGTCGTATGATTCAATATTTACGGGTTTGAAACCTTCTGGGATTTGATGATCCATTACTTCGTCTGTGAAGCATAAGGGGTGTGCGACGCCTCTGTACTTGTCTATATCGCGATGCAGCTCGAATGGGTCTTGCCCGCTGTGTTTGGCCCGGCCGGATTTACTTTTACTGTATCCGGCGTGACGTTTATCGTCTTGCATAGTGGCGCGCCCTCGTGATCCGTAGATCGATCTTGCATGTTTTGCTTTGTCCTCCAATACGTCTCGCAGGTCTGGCGTGTTTCCCATGTTTTTTATTTGAATGGCGTTGGGGTGCAGGCTGAGCTTTTGGCTAGAATGCCTCTCTATCGCGGCCACGAGGTGGCCGATCAGCCGCGTCATAAGCTTCTTCCTCCAGTCGAGGTAGCAATCTGCATTTTGGGTAACTCTTGGAGGGGCGCTCGAGTTTATATTCCTCGGCCGCGAGGACTCCAGTCCATCTGTTAGCTAGCAGATCTTGATCAGCTTGAAGTTGTTGCTGCTTTTTCTTAAGGCTATTTGCCGTGGCCATAAGCTGGCGCGTGAAGCGCTCTTGTTCGACGGGATCCTCTGGCACGGCGAATTCATCATCGCCGAGGCTTGCCTCGTCTTCGGAGGGGGGTATGCAATTATCATCCCCCGCCTCTCCATCTGCCGCTCTCTCAGGAGGGCTAGCTCCTCCATCCTCCTGCTTTAAATCTTGCTGGAGGGGATTGTTGTTGTCTTCGGCACTATCTGGAGTGTTATTATCTCATGTGCCGGTATCACCATTTTTGCTTTGGCGGGACTTAGAGCGGCGCCGCTGACGTCGGCGCTTAGGTTGCTTCTTGGAGGGGTCATCCTCCGTTGTCTCGTCGCCATTGCCTTCTTTGGATGTGTCCACCATGTATATATCGTATGATGAGGCGGCTGTCCAGTGCCCTGTGGGCAGTGGTTCCTCTTCGTCTCCCGCATCATCGTCCATACCGTCGATGTCTTCGGAGTCGAAGTCGAGCATGTCGGTTAAGTCATCGACAGTGGCTACTAAGTGGGTGCTGGGTGGGCTGCGAATTTCTTCATCGTCCGCATCCCAATCCTGCCGGACATAGTTCGGCCGGGATCCTCCTGACAAGGAGAGAGACCTTAATGAGTTCAGTATGTCGCCAAAGGGCGAGTGCTGAAAAATATCCGCGGAGGTAAACTCCATGATCGGCACCCAATCAGATTCGCTAGGAACGGGCGCAGGCGGTTCGGAGTCCATGGCCGGAGAAGGATCCGGCAATTTGACAACACGGCTCTCGTGCAGGGTAAGGTCAATGTTTGGCTCGATCGCCGATGAGGATAAGGCTTCTGTGGCGGGGTCCATCCACCCATCCATGGACTGCACAACTGGCTCCGAATTGAGGGTCGGAGCAGCTGCCGGTGCGATCTCCTGAACATTGTCCGATGGTAGAGCTAAATCGTACTCATCGTGACCGCGTGACGCACAAGGCAGAGGCTCGAATCCGTCGAAGATCAAGTCTTTGCGGACATCGGCCGTGTAGTTTAAGCTTCCAAACCTGACCTGGTGGCCAGGGGTGTAACTTTCGATCTGCTCCAGACGGCCAAGCGAGTTGGCCCACAGTGCGAAACCGCCGAACACAAAGATATGTCCGGGGAGAAAAGTCTCACCCTGGACTGCATCGGTATCGATGATAGTGTTGGGTTTCGTAGTAATTTCAAAAAATTTCCTACGCACACGCAAGATCATGTGATGCATCGCAATGAGAGGGGAGAGTGTTGTCTACGTACTCACGCAGAGGGGAGAGTAGTCGTACGTCTTCACGATCCAACCGATCAAGCACCGAAACTACGGCACCTCCGAGTTCGAGCACACGTTCAGCTCGATGACGATCCCCGGACTCTAATCCAGCAAAGTGTCGGGGAAGAGTTCTGTCAGCACGACGGCGTGGTGACGATCTTGATGCACTACAGTAGCAGGGCTTCGCCTAAACTCCGCTACAGTATTATCGAGGACTATGGTGGCAGGGGGCACCGCACACGGCTAAGGAATAGATCACGTGGATCAACTTGTGTCTTTCTGGGGTGCCTCTGCCTCAATATATAAAGGAGTATAGGGGTGAGGCTGGCCGGCCATAGGAGGCGCGCTAGGAGAGTCCTACTCCCTCTGGGAGTAGGATTCCCCCCAATCCTAGTTGGAATAGGATTCCTTGAGGGGGGAAAGAGAGAGGGGGGGGCCGGCCACCTCTCCTAGTCCTAATAGGACTAGGGGAAGGGGGGAGGTGCGCGGCCACCTTGGGCTGCCCCTTTCTCCTTTCCACTAAGGCCCATCAAGGCCCATATGGTTCCCGGGGGGTTCCGGTAACCTCCCGGTACTCCGGTAAAATCCCGATTTCACCCGGAACACTTCCGATATCCAAACATAGGCTTCCAATATATCAATCTTTATGTCTCGACCATTTCGAGACTCCTCGTCATGTCCGTGATCACATCCGGGACTTCGAACAACCTTCGGTACATCAAAATGCATAAACTCATAATATAATTGTCATCGTAACCTTAAGCGTGCGGACCCTACGGGTTCGAGAACAATGTAGACATGACCGAGAAACGTCTCCAGTCAATAACCAATAGCGGGACCTGGATGCCCATATTGTCTCCTACATATTCTACGAAGATCTTTATCGGTCAGACCGCATAACAACATACGGTGTTCCCTTTGTCATCGGTATGTTACTTGCCCGAGATTCGATCGTCGGTATTCCAATACCTAGTTCAATCTCGTTACCAGCAAGTCTCTTTACTCGTTCTGTAAATACATCATCCCGCAACTAACTCATTTAGTTGCAATGCTTGCAAGGCTTAAGTGATGTGTATTACCGAGAGGGCCCAGAGACACCTCTCCGACAATCGGAGTGACAAATCCTAATCTCGAAATACGCCAACCCAACATCTACCTTTGGAGACACCTGTAATGCTCGTTTATAATCACCCAGTTACGTTGTGACATTTGGTAGCACCCAAAGTGTTCCTCCGGCAAACGGGAGTTGCATAATCTCATAGTTATAGGAACATGTATAAGTCATGAAGAAAGCAATAGCAACATACTAAACGATCGGGTGCTAAGATAATGGAATGGGTCATGTCAATCACATCATTCTCCTAATGATGTGATCCCGTTAATCAAATAACAACTCTTTTGTTTATGGTTAGGAAACATAACCATCTTTGATTAACGAGCTAGTCAAGTAGAGGCATACTAGTGACACTTTGTTTGTCTATGTATTCACACAAGTATTATGTTTCCGGTTAATACAATTCTAGCATGAATAATAAACATTTATCGTGATATAAGGAAATAAATAATAACTTTATTATTGCCTCTAGGGCATATTTCCTTCAGTCTCCCACTTGCACTAGAGTCAATAATCTAGTTCACATCGCCATGTGATTTAACAGTAATAGTTCACATCACCATGTGATTAACACCCATAGTTCACATCGATATGTGATCAACACCCAAAAGGGTTTACTAGAGTCAGTAATCTAGTTCACATCGCTATGTGATTAACACCCAAAGAGTACTAAGGTGTGATCATGTTTTGCTTGTGAGATAATTTTAGTCAACGGGTCTGCCACATTCAGATCCGTAAGTATTTTGCGAATTTCTATGTCAACAATGCTCTGCACGGAGCTACTCTAGCTTATTGCTCCCATTTTCAATATGTATCTAGATTGAGACTTAGAGTCATCCAGATCTGTGTCAAAACTTGCATCGACGTAACTTTTTACGATGAACCTTTTTGTCACCTCCATAATTGAGAAATATTTCCTTATTCCACTAAGGATAATTTTGACCGCTGTCCAGTGATCTACTCTTAGATAACTGTTGTACTCCCTTGCTTAACACAGTGTAGGGTATACAATAGATCTGGTACACAGCATGGCATACTTTATAGAACCTATGGCTGAGGCATAGGGAATGACTTTCATTCTATTTCTATCTTCTACCGTGGTCGAGCTTTGAGTCTTACTCAATTTCACACCTTGTAACACAGGCAAGAAACCTTTTCTTTGACTGTTCCATTTTGAACTACTTCAAAATCTTGTCAAGGTATGTACTCATTGAAAAAACTTATCAAGTGTCTTGATCTATCTCTATAGATCTTGATACTCAATATGTAAGCAGCTTCACCGAGGTCTTTCTTTGAAAAACTCCTTTCAAACACTCCTTTATGCTTTGCAGAATAATTCTACATTATTTCCGATCAACAATATGTCATTCACATATACTTATCAGAAATGTTGTAGTGCTCCCACTCACTTTCTTGTAAATACAGGCTTCACCGCAAGTCTGTATAAAACTATATGCTTTGATCAACTTATCAAAGCGTATATTCCAACTCCGAGATTCTTGCACCAGTCCATAGATGGATTGCTGGAGCTTGCATATTTAGTTAACACCTTTAGGATCGACAAAACCTTCTAGTTGCATCGTATACAACTCTTCTTTAGTAAATCCATTAAGGAATGCAGTTTTGTTTATCCATTTGCCAGATTTCATAAAATGCGGCAATTGCTAACATGATTCGGACAGATTTAAGCATAGATACGAGTGAGAAAATCTCATCGTAGTCAACACCTTGAACTTGTCGAAAACCTTTTGCGACAATTCTAGCTTTGTAGATAGTAACTCTACTATCAGCGTCCGTATTCCTCTTGAAGATCCATTTATTTTCTAAGGCTTGCCGATCATCGGGCAAGTCAACCAAAGTCCATACTTTGTTCTCATACATGGATCATATCTCAGATTTCATGGCCTCAAACCATTTCACGGAATCTGGGCTCATCATCGCTTCATCATAGTTCGCAAGTTCGTCATGGTCTAGTAACATGACTTCCAGAATAGGATTACCGTACCACTCTGGTGCGGATCTCACTCTGGTTTACCTACGAGATTTGGTAGTAACTTGATCTGAAGTTACATGATCATCATCATTAGCTTCCTCACTAATTGGTGTAGTAGTCACAGGAACAGATTTCTGTGATGAACTACTTTCCAATAAGGGAGCAGGTATAGTTACCTCATCAAGTTCTACTTTCCTCCCACTCACTTCTTTCGAGAGAAACTCCTTCTCTAGAAAAACTCCGAATTTAGCAACAAAAGTCTTGCCTTCGGATTTGTGATAGAAGGTGTACCCAACAGTCTCCTTTGGGTATCCTATGAAGACATATTTCTCCGATTTGGGTTTGAGCTTATTAGGATGAAACTTTTTCATATAAGCATCACAACCCCAAACTTTAAGAAACGACAACTTTGGTTTCTTGCCAAACCACAGTTCAGATTGTGTCGTCTCAATGGACTTAGATGGTGCCCTATTTAACGTGCATGCAGCTGTCTCTAATGCATAACCCCAAAACGATAGTGGTAGATCGGTAAGAGACATCATAGATTGCACTATATCTAATAAAGTACGGTTATGACGTTCGGACACACCATTACACTATGGTGTTCCAGGTGGCGTGAGTAGTGAAACTATTTCACATTGTTTTAATTGAAGACCAAACTCGTAACTCAAATATTTTACCTCTGCGATCATATCATAGAAACTTTTAATTTCTTGTCACGATGATTTTCCACTTCACTCTGAAGATCTTTGAACTTTTCAAATGTTTCAGACTTATGTTTCATCAAGTAGATATACCCATATCTTCTCAAATCATCTATGAAGTTCAGAAAATAATGATACTTGCCGTGAGCCTTAACACTCGTCGGTACGCATACATCAATATGTATTATTTCCAATAAGTCATTTGCTCGCTCCGAAGAACAGAGTCTTAGTCATCTTGCCCAAGAGGCATGGTTCGCAAGCATCAAGTGATTCCAAAATCCCATGAGCATGGAGTTTCTTCATGCGCTTTACACCAATATGACCTAAACGGCAGTGCTACAAACAAGTTGCACTATCATTATTAACTTTGCATCTTTTGGTTTTAATATTATGAATATGTGTATCACTATGATCGAGATCCAATGAACTATTTTCATTGGGTGTGTAACCATATAAGGTTTTATTCATGTAAACAGAACAACAATTTATTCTCTTACTTAAATGAATAACTGTATTACAATAAACATGATCAAATCATATTCATGCTTAACGCAAACACCAAATAACACTTATTCAGGTTCAACACTAATCCCGAAAGTATAGGGAGTGTGCGATGATGATCATATCAATCTTGGAACCATTTCCAACACACATCGTCACTTCACCCTTAACTAGTCTTTGTTTATTCTGCAACTCCTGTTTCGAGTTACTAATCTTAGCAACTGAACTAGTATCAAATACTGAGGGGTTGCTATAAACACTAGTAAAGTACACATCAATAACATGTATATCAAATATACTTATGTTCACTTTGCCATCCTTCTTATCTGCCAATCACTTGGGGTAGTTCCGCTTCCAGTGACCAGTCCCTTTGCAGTAGAAACACTTAGTCTCAGGCTTAGGACCAGACTTGGGCTTCTTCACTTGAGCAGCAACTAGCTTGCTGTTCTTTTTGAAGTTCCCCTTCTTCCCTCTGCCCTTTTTTTGAAACTAGTGGTCTTGTCTACCATCAACACTTGATATTTTTCTCGATTTCTACCTTCGTCAATTTCCGCATTACGAAGAGCTTGGGAATCGTTTCCGTTATCCCTTGCATATCATAGTTCATCACGAAGTTCTACTAACTTGGTGATGGTGACTAGAGAATTCTGTCAATCACTATCTTATCTGGAAGATTAACTCCCACTTGATTCAAGCGATTGTAGTACTCAGACAATCTGAGCACATGCTCACTAGTTGAGCGATTCTCCTCCATCTTTTGGCTATAGAACTTGTTGGAGACTTCATATCTCTCAACTCGGGTATTTGCTTGAAATATTAACTTCAACTCCTGGAGCATCTCATATGCTCCATGAAGTTCAAAACGTCTTTGAAGTCCCGATTCTGAGCCATTAAGCATGGTGCACTAAACTATCAAGTAGTCATCATATTGAGCTAGACAAACGTTCATAACGTCTGCATCTGCTCCTGCAATAGGTCCGTCACCTAGTGGTGCATCAAGGACATAATTCTTCTGTGCAGCAATGAGGATAAACCTCAGATCACGGATCCAATCCGCATCATTGCTACTAACATTTTTCAACACAATTTTCTCTAGGAACATATCAAAATAAACACAGGGAAGCAACAACGCGAGCTATTGATCTACAACATAATTTGCAAAATACTACCAGGACTAAGTTCATGATAAATTTAAGTTCAATTAATCATATTACTTAAGAACTCCCACTTAGATAGACATCCCTCTAATCCTCTAAGTGATTACATGATCCAAATCAACTAAACCATGTCCGATCATCATGTGAGATGGAGCAGTTTCATTGGTGAACATCACTATGTTGATCATATCTACTATATGATTCACGCTCGACCTTTCGGTCTCCGTGTTCCGAGGCCATATCTGTATATGCTTGGCTCGTCAAGTATAACCTGAGTATTCCGCGTGTGCAACTGTTTTGCACCCGTTGTATTTGAACGTAGAGCCTATCACACCCGATCATCACGTGGTGTCTTAGCACGAAGAACTTTCGCAACGGTGCATACTCAGGGAGAACACTTCTTGATAATTAGTGAGAGATCATCTTAAAATGCTACCGTCAAACTAAGCAAAATAAGATGTATAAAAGATAAACATCATATGCAATCAAAATATGTGACATGATATGGCCATCATCATCTTGCTTCTTTGATCTCCATCTCCAAAGTACTGTCATGATCTATATCGTCACCAGCATGACACCATGATCTCCATCATCTTGATCTATATCAATGTGTCGTCACACGGTCGTCTCGCCAACTATTGCTCTTGCAACTATTGCTATCGCATAGCGATAAAGTAAAGCAATTATTTGGCGCTTGCATCTTATGCAATAAAGAGACAACCATAAGGCTTTTCCCAGTTGCCGATAACTTTAACAAAACATGATCATCTCATACAACAACTTATATCTCATCACGTTTTGACCATATCACATCACAACATGCCCTGCAAAAACAAGTTAGACGTCCTCTACTTTGTTGTTGCAAGTTTTACGTGGCTGCTACGGGCTTAGCAAGAACCGTTCTTACCTACGCATCAAAAACCACAACGATAGTTTGTCAAGTTGGTGCTGTTTTAACCTTCGCAAGGACCGGCGTAGCCACACTTGGTTCAACTAAAGTTGGAGAAACTGTCACCCGCAAGCCACCTATGTGCAAAGCACGTCGGGAGAACCGGTCTCGCGTAAGCGTACGCGTAATGTCGGTCCGGGCCGCTTCATCCAACAATATCGCTGAACCAAAGTATGACATGCTGGTAAGCAGTATGACTTATATCGTCCACAAATCACTTGTGTTCTACTCGTGCATATAACATCAACATATAAAACCTGGCTCTGATACCACTGTTGGGTTTCGTAGTAATTTCAAAAAAATTCCTACGCACACGCAAGATCATGTGATGCATCGCGATGAGAGGGGAGAGTGTTGTCTACGTACTCACGCAGACCGACTGCGGAAGCGTTGACACAACGTAGAGGAAGTAGTCGTACGTCTTCACGATCCAACCGATCAAGCACTGAAACTACGGCACCTCCGAGTTCGAGCACACGTTCAGCTTGATGACGATCCCCGGACTCCGATCCAGCAAAGTGTCGGGGAAGAGTTCCGTCAGCACGACGGCGTGGTGACGATCTTGATGCACTACAGCAGTAGGGCTTCGCCTAAACTCCGCTACAGTATTATCGAGGACAATGGTGGCAGGGGGCACCGCACACGGCTAAGGAATAGATCACGTGGATCAACTTGTGTCTTTCTGGGGTGCCTCTGCCTCAGTATATAAAGGAGTAGAGGGGGGAGGCTGGCCGGCCATAGGAGGCGCGCCAGGAGAGTCCTACTCCCTCCGGGAGTAGGATTCCCCCCCAAGCCTAGTTGGAATAGGATTCCTTGAGGGGGGAAAGAGAGAGAGGGGGGCCGGCCATCTCTCCTAGTCCTAATAGGACTAGGGGAAGGGGGAGGCGCGTGGCCACCTTGGGCTGCCCCTTTCTCCTTTCCACTAAGGCCCATCAAGGCCCATATGGTTCCCGGGGGGTTCCGGTAACCTCCCGGTACTCCGGTAAAATCCCGATTTCACCCGGAACACTTCCGATATCCAAACATAGGCTTCCAATATATCAATCTTTATGTCTCGACCATTTCGAGACTCCTCGTCATGTCCGTGATCACATTCGGGACTCCGAACAACCTTTGGTACATCAAAATTCATAAACTCATAATATAACTGTCATCGTAACCTTAAGCGTGCGGACCCTACGGGTTCGAGAACAATGTAGACATGACCGAGACACGTCTCCGGTCAATAACCAATAGCGGGACCTGGATGCCCATATTGGCTCCTACATAGTCTACGAAGATCTTTATCGGTCAGACCGCATAACAACATACGTTGTTCCCTTTGTCATCGGTATGTTACTTGCCCGAGATTCGATCGTCGGTATTCCAATACCTAGTTCAATCTCGTTACCGGCAAGTCTCTTTACTCGTTCTGTAAATACATCATCCCACAACTAACTCATTTAGTTACAATGCTTGCAAGGCTTAAGTGATGTGTATTACCGAGAGGGCCCAGAGAGACCTCTCCGACAATCGGAGTGACAAATCCTAATCTCGAAATACGCCAACCCAACATCTACCTTTGGAGACACCTGTAATGCTCCTTTATAATCACCCAGTTACATTGTGACGTTTGGTAGCACCCAAAGTGTTCCTCCGGCAAACGGGAGTTGCATAATCTCATAGTTATAGGAACATATATAAGTCATGAAGAAAGCAATATCATCGTACTAAACGATCGGGTGCTAAGCTAATGGAATGGGTCATGTCAATCACATCATTCTCCTAATGATGTGATCTCGTTAATCAAATAACAACTCTTTTGTTTATGGTTAGGAAACATAACCATCTTCGATTAACGAGCTAGTCAAGTAGAGGCATACTAGTGACACTTTGTTTGTTTATGTATTCACACAAGTATTATGTTTCCGGTTAATACAATTCTAGCATGAATAATAAACATTTATCATGATATAAGGAAATAAATAATAACTTTATTATTGACTCTAGGGCATATTTCCTTCAGATAGTAGGAGCCATCAAGCCTAACGGCGACGACACAGAGGAACTCTCAATGAAAGCACCAATGTCAGTGTCAAAACCGGCGGATCTCGGGTAGGGAGTCCTGAACTATGCGTCTAAGGCGGATGGTAACAGGAGGCAGGGGACACGATGTTTTACCCAGGTTCGGGCCCTCTTGATGGAGGTAAAACCCTACGTTCTGCTTGATTAATATTGATGATATGGGTAGTACAAGAGTAGATCTACCACGAGATTAGAGAGGCTAAACCCTAGAAGCTAGCCTATGGTATGATTGTATGTTGTCCTACGGACTAAAACCCTCCGGTTTATATAGACACCGGACAGGGTTAGTGTCGGTGTCAAAACCGGTGGATCTCGAGTAGGGGGTCCC
>NC_041390.1:113042805-113069151 GCF_002162155.2 Triticum dicoccoides
GTGTCAAAACCGGCGGATCTCGGGTAGGGGGTCCCGAACTGTGCGTCTAGGCCGGATGGTAACAGGAGGCAGGGGACACGATGTTTTACCCAGGTTTGGGCCCTCTTGATGGAGGTAAAACCCTACGTCCTGCTTGATTAATATTGATGATATGGGTAGTACAAGAGTAGATCTACCACGAGATCAGAGAGGCTAAACCCTAGAAGCTAGCCTATGGTATGATTGTATGTTGTGATTGTTGTCCTACAGACTAAAACCCTTCGGTTTATATAGACACCGGAGAGGGTTAGGGTTACACAAGGTCGGTTACAAAGGAGGAGATATCCATATACGTGTTGCCTAGCTTGCCTTCCACGCCAAGTAGAGTCCCATCTAGACACGAGACGAAGTCTTCAATCTTGTATCTTCATAGTCTAACAGTCCGGCCAATGGAGATAGTCCGGCTGTCCGGAGACCCCCTAATCCAGGACTCCCTCAGTAGCCCCTGAACCAGGCTTCAATGACGATGAGTCTGGCGTGCAGTATTGCCTTCGGCATTGCAAGGCGGGTTCCTTCTCCGAATACATCACAAAAGAATTTGAATACGAGGATAGTGTCCGACCCTGCAAAATAAGTTCCACATTCCACCGCAGAGAGAATAATATTTTCGCAGATCTAATTTGCTGGCTTATTTTGGCAGCACGACATTATGTCATGGCCCGGTGATTATTCGAACTGTTTCTTTTAACCAGCCCCGCACATAACGCGAGGCAGTTTTTCGACACGTCTTGTACAAACAGAGATCGTGTCCCCTTATTACGGGATTCTTATCAATACGGGCGTGGGTAACCCAACCGCGCCATCAATTGCGGTGCTTGGGGGATAAGCGAGTTTTACCAGGCAAGTGGGGACGCTTAGTTTCGTCCGCCCATATAAAGGGATAAGGATTCACCTTTCTATCCATGCCTTCTTCCTCCTTTGCTCATCCGTTCTTGCACACTCGAGCTCCAGCGCCCAAGTCCGCACTTCCACCTCAACCTTCTCCAACCATGTCCGGAGCGAGAGGCAAGTGGATGGTCTCCTCCGTCATGAAGGGAGACATCAAGAAACTAAGGAGAGCCGAATACCTGCCCGACGATATCATGCACCGGCTCCGAGATGAGGGGCAGCTCATCCCCACCCCCAGGCCCCACGAGAGGGCGGTATTCCTCACCCATTTCCTCCGCGGACTGGGATTCCCTCTCCATCCCTTTGTCCGGGGGCTCATGTTTTATTACGGCCTGGATTTCCACGATCTGGCCCTGAACTTCGTCCTCAACATCTCGGTGTTTATCGTCATGTGCGATGCCTTCCTCCGCATCAAGCCCCACTTTGGCTTATGGCTGAAGACCTTCAATGTCAAGCCGAAGGTGGTGGGCAGCCGCCAGGCGGAGTGCGGAGGCGCCATGGTGGGCAAGATGCCCAACATAACATGGCTCGAGGGCTCCTTTGTGGAAACCATAAAGGGGTGGCAACTGGGGTGGTTCTATATCACCGAGCCGCGCGATCCCACATGGGTAGCGGCCCCCGAGTTCCGACGTGGCTTCCTCATGCGGCTCACCTCTTGGAAAGAGAAGGGCCTATCCTGGGGTAATTCGAAAGAGCTGACCGGACTCCAAACAGGTATTCAACACATGGTGGACAAGAAGCTCAAGCTTGTCAACATAGTCCAGGTTATGCTCGTCCGCCAGATACTCCCGTGCCAACAACGGGAGTTCACCATGTGGGAGTTCAATCTGGCGCGGCACCGAACTCTGAACAGGCTCTTTGACACGACTCATGAAGACGCCTGGAGGGTGCTGTTCAAAAGTGCCGAGGTCCCTCCCCCTATTACTGAGGATCGCGGATTCAGCACGAAGCGCCAAGGCAGTGCGGTAAGCTGCTTTACCTCTCACAAGATACTTATTTTTTATATAGATTGACTCTATGCGGGATCTAAACTCCCGTACCTTTGACAGGACTGGCAGAAGATGGCCGGACAGATAGACTGTCCGGCTCCTTTGCCCGAAGGCCCCGCAGACGCTCTTCTGGCGAAGATGTTGACTCCAGCTCCTTATAAGGTGTCGGAGAAGACCAAGAAGGCCAAGGGAGCTCGAAAGAGTTCCCGACGCCAGGCATTGTCGGACTCACTGTCCGATGACTCTGCGGCGCACTCTTCCCTTGAAGATGAGGAAGAAGAAGAAGATGCTCCCCCACCAACTGGGGGATACAGAAAAAGGAAGTCCGCCCCAACTGGGGGGCGAAGGGTCCAAGAAGGGAAGGACTCTCCTTCCGGACAGCTCCACTGCCGCCGACGAAGGCGAAGACGAGTGGTTGCCCAGGGCCAAGCCCCTGGGGAGATCGTAAGTATTCGGATACCAAAGTAACCCATAGGATTCCCTTGTCACACTCCTTTCCCTAATCACCGAACATAATTATGCAGGCCGCCACGAGCCAATATCGAGGTATCATCGGACGGCTCCCTGGGCTCGTCAAACATGAATAGCGATCTAGTCCCGACTGCCACCTCCCCTCATCCTGCCGACGACGCCGAGGTGTTGTCTCAAGAGGCACCGGATCGAGGGGAGACAGTCCCGGAGGCGCCTCAAGGCGACCATCCGGACTCCGGGAGCTGAGGGGATGGGGCCCCCGAGGGCTCCGAGTTCGGGCCTCAGCCGAACACCGCGCCAGACCCTCCAGCGGTTCCGGGCTCGGGCAGGCGGTCTCCTTCTAAGAGGGGCAAGACGCATGTGCCGGTGACCTCTATCCATCCAGAGGCACCAGACAATCTGCTGGAAGCGCTTCGCAGCGCTTCCATCGACGAGGAGCACCGCACTATCATGAGTGCGGTGATCCAGAAGGTTCAGTCCGCCAAGAGCGGATTGACTGAAGGATGTGCCAGCCTTCTAACAGGCTTCGAGGTAAGTGTTAAAATGTAGTAGAAATATTACTGCATAGACAGTAGCCCCTGATGCTTTGTTCGGTGTTCACAAAGAAAAGCCGAATAGAGGATCAAATAATATTGCAGGAGCCTAATATAAGTATGTCAATATGCATATGCAGGCGTCGCTGTTGGCGTCCGCCGCACTAACTGCGGAGGTTGTCGTACTGAAGCAGGACCTCGAGAGGTCCAAGAAGGAGCTCGGCCTTGCCAAGAGGCAGCTCGAGGAGAACAAGGGTAAGTAATACCCCATTTATAGATATGTATATATAAAAAGGACGCGGTTGCAAAATGACAGGATCATTGTATGTTTGCCAGGGGCCACGACTGAGGTGGCGACCCTGAACCAGGCGCTGACCAAGGCTGAAGATACGGCGGCCAAGGAGCGCACCGAGTGAGAGAAGCACGAGGCTCGGGTGGGCGAGGTGCAGCAAGAGCTCCAGGCTGTCATGACAAAGCACGAGGCGTTGGAGCTTGACTCGAAGATGCGAGAGTCTGAGCTTGCCGCGGCCCTTGAGAGCGCAAAGAGTGCTAAGGACGAGGCCCAGAAGGCCCTCTAGGAGATCGAAGCAATGAAGACGATAGCGGCGGGTAAGGCTTTCTATATGCAAAGCAAGCATGTAAAAGTAAATTACTGATTACTTACCCGGATCCGGAGCTCTTCAGGAGCATTCGCAGATTTGCCTCGCAGTGTGTCCGATGCCGCACAATTTTACCAGGCCAAGGACGGAAGCTCGATGGAGAAGCTGTTCTGGTCTTAGTATGCTGAGGCCAAACATCTGGTGCCGATGAGCGACCAGCTGAAGCAGATGGTCGAGCTACATAAGGCGGCCGATCAGGCCATGAAGAGCTTTATAGTCCGGCTGTGGCCTGGCGACGCCCTTCCGAACAGCTTCTTCGGCCTGGTGAGGCGGCTTGTGGATGCCTGCCCACGGCTGGAAGTCGTCAAGCAATCCGTCTGCATTGAAGGTGCACGCCGGGCTTTTGCCCGTGTGAAAATGCAGTGGGTCAAGCTAGACACCGTGAAGCTAATCAAGGAGGGGCCGCCGGAGGGCAAGGAGCACCGCTACCCCAAGATGTACTACGAGGGTGTTCTGCTGGGTGCCCGTCTTATCGCGGATGAGTGTTCAAAAGATGTAATATTTGAATGAGACTTGCTCGTTTTATCCTGTATGTATGAAAACTTGTTTCATATGCGCTATGCAACGCTTGTTGGAATTTAAAATATTACCTTCTGTTTGGCTGTTTATCCAATCTGAGAGATGGCTAGTCCTCGGCTTCTGCCCCCATGCCACGAGTGCTGGGGTGTTCGGGATAAACCTGAGCACTCTTGTTCCCATATTTGGGTCCTTCAAGGGAGGTGATCAGCACAATGAACAAGGCAACCGGACTAATAATGCTTTATCACTCTCACTTAGCCATAGAATTCTATAATTTTAAATTTCGGCGAAGCCCTTGGTATTCGGAAGGCCGAATTCGGGGCGCGATACACGCCTGTAAGCCGGACAGAGCCGGCCCCTCGCCCTAAGCGGCATAAGTCTTTAGGGACTCGAAAAAACCTCGCCGAACAGCGACCAGTCTCTCGCCTTATCATGACAGTCAGTTTTAGCTTTCTCTACTGAGGTGCTCAGCCCGGCAGAACTGGGGCACAATCGCAGTAGTTCTCCTAGCGCTACCTTAGCTGATAGAGCGGAACGTAAGGTACCAAAACATAGGAGTCGGGCAAACCCAACATTTGACCAAAGACATGATTTGGAGCTGATGCATATAATGCTATAAGTTCGGGGTGCCGCACTTGTGAAAGTGTTCGGACTTTTCACACCGCATTTGTGGGGTACGTAAGCCCCTGGTGTATTGGCCGTACCAGAGTGTACGGTTGCAAGGCATCATTAATGAACACACACACACACACACACACACACACACACACACACACACACACACACACACATATATATATATATATATATATATATATAACAAGAATGCAATAATAGTCGTAATGTCATGCATTGTTTATTGAAAAATTGCGTTAAAGCAGAGTGATACAGATAGTGTGATAAGCAAAGAGTAGGACTATGTCCCTTCCAAGGGCGAGCTGAGGAATGATATGAAATCTGTAATCAACCTGGGAATTCGGTTGTATAACGTAGTTGTCTGCCTCCTTGGTTGTTGCATCATGAGTTCGGCAATAGTGCTGCCGGACAGTGTTTCCAGAGATTAAGGTCCTGAAAGAAAAAGAAAAATAACCAAACGGGAAGCCCCTAGTGCGGTTTAGGCCGCGTTTTGGGGCGTGTCGCAGTTGTGCCCCCTCCCCACCTGTGCCCATGGTATTTTTAATGCATAATTATATACGCGTGGCACGAGTTTCGCCGCTGGGCTGGGACTGGGGTGGCCGCCGTATTGCTACGCGAGCTCAGATCGCGCCAGGCAGTCTATTTGCCGATTGCCCTGAGCGCGCTTGAAGGTGTCCGGGCTTTGAAACACCGAACTTGTTGATTGCCTTGAGAGGCTGCTTTGTGCTTCTGCTGCGAGGGCCGCAGTGTGCTCCTCTGTTCGGAGAGAGCGCTCTGTGTTTCCATTGACTGTAATAACTCCGCGAGGTCCTGGCATCTTGAGCTTGAGGTATGCATAATGCGGTACCGCATTGAATCTAGCAAATGCGGTTCGCCCGAGCAGCGCGTGATAACCACTACGGAACGGGACTATATCGAAGATTAACTCTTCGCTTTGGAAGTTGTCCGGGGATCCGAAGACCACTTATAGTGTAATTGAGCCTGTGCAATGGGCCTCTACGTCTGGAATGACGCCCTTAAAGGTCGTTTTTGTGGGTTTGATCCTTGAGGGATCTATACCCATTTTGCGCACTGTGTCCTGATAAAGCAGGTTCAGGCTACAGCCGCCGTCCATAAGGACTCGAGTGAGGTGAAATTCGTTATGATTGGGTCTAGGACCAGTGCGGCGAATCCGCCATGACGGATACTAGTGGGGTGGTCCCTGCGATTGAAGGTGATCGGACAGGAGGACCAAGGGTTGAACTTTGGGCCGACTGGCTCCAACGCATATACGTCCCTGAGCGCACGCTTCCGCTCCCTTTTGGGGATGTGGGTTGCGTATATCATGTTCACCGTCCGCACTTGCGGGGGAAACCTCTTCTGTCCTCTAGTGTGCGGCTGCCGGGGCTCCTCCTCATCACCGCTATGCGGCCCCTTGTCCTTGTTTTCGGCAATTAACTTGTCGGCCTGCTTGAACACCCAACAGTACCTGTTGGTGTGATTGGCTGGCTTGTCTGGGGTGCCGTGTATTTGACATGAGCGATCGAGTATACGGTCCAAGCTGGACGGACCCGGTGTACTTTGTTTGGATGGCTTTTTCCGCTGACCGGGTTTAGAGCCTTTGAATCCGGCATTGACTGCCGTATCCTTAGTATTTTCGCTGTTAATGCGGCGCTTATGCTTGTTGCAACGTGACCTGCTATTGCCGTCCTTGGTATCTGAGGTACCATGGTTCTTTGATATGTTATTACTGCGAGCCAGCCAGCTGTATTCTCCCGCACAAAAGCGGGTCATGAGCGTCGTGAGGGCTGCCATAGATTTCGGCTTTTCCTGACCAAGGTGCCGGGCTAGCCACTCGTCTCGTATGTTCTGCTTGAAAGCTGCTAAGGCCTCCACATCCGGACAGTCGATGATTTGATTTTTCTTTGTAAGGAACCGAGTCCAGAATTGCCTGGCCGACTCTTCTGGCTGCTGAATTATGTGGCTCAAGTCATCGGCGTCTGGTGGTCGCACATAAGTGCCCTGAAAGTTGTCGAGGAATGCGGCCTCTAGATCTTCCCAATAGCTAATGGAGTCCGTTGGCAAGCTGTTAAGCCAATGTCGTGCTGGTCCCTTGAGCTTTAGTGGGAGGTACTTGATGGCGTGTAAGTCATCGCCGCGGGCCATGTGGATGTGGAGGAGGAATTCCTCAATCCATACCATGGGATCTGTTGTGCCATCGTATGATTCAATATTTACAGGTTTGAAACCTTCTGGGAATTGATGTTCCATTACTTCGTCTGTGAAGCATAAGGGGTGTGCAGCGCCTCTGTATTGGGCTATATCACGACGCAGCTCGAATGGGTCTTGCCTGCTGTGTTCGGCCCGGCCGGATTTTCTTTTACTGTATCTGGCGTGACATTTGTCGTCTCGCAGAGTGGTGCACCCTCGTGATCCGTAGATCGATCTTGAATACTTTGCCTTGTCCTCCAATATGTCTCGCAGGTCTGGCGTATCCCCCCATGCCTTTTTATTTGAATGGCGTTGGGGTGGAGGTTGAGCTTTTGGCTGGGATGCCTCTCTATCGCGGCCACGAGGTGGCCGATCAGACGTATCATACGCTTCTTCCTCGAGTTGGGGTAGTAACCTGCGCCTTGGGTAACTCTTGGAGGGGCGCTCGAGTTTATATTCCTCGGCCGCGAGGACTTCAGTCCATTTGTTAGCTAGCAGATCTTGATCAGCTTGAAGCTGCTGCTGCTTTTTCTTCAGGCTATTTTCCGTGGCCATAAGCCGGCGCTTGAAGCGCTCTTGTTCGACGGGATCCTCTGGTACGGCGAATTCATCGTCGCCAAGGCTTGCCTCGTCTTCGGAGGGGGGCATGTGATTTTCATCCTCCTCTCCGTCTGCCGCTCTCTCTGGAGAGCTGGCTCCTTCGTCCTCCTGCTCTAGATCTTGCTGGAGGGGATTGTTGTTGTCTTCGGCACTATCCGGAGTGTTATTATCTCCTGCGCCGGTATCACCACTTTTGTTTTGGCGGGACTTAGAGCGGCGCCGCTGACGTCGGCGCTTGGGTTGCTTCTTGGAGGGGTCATCCTCTGCTATCTCATCGCCATTGCCTTCGTTGGGTGTATCCACCATGTATATATCATATGACGAGGTGGCTTTCCAGTGCCCTATAGGTGCTGATTCATGTTCGTCTCCTACATCGTCGTCCATACCGTCGATGTCTTTTGAGTCGAAGTCGAGCATGTCGGTTAAATCATCGATAGTGGCTATGAAGTGGGTGGTGGGTGGGTGTCGAATTTCTTCATCGTCTGCATCCCAATCCTGTTGGCCATAATCCGGCCAGGGCTCTCCTGACAAAGAGAGAGACCTTAGTGAATTCAGGATGTCACCAAAGGACGAGTTCTGAAAGATATCCGCGGCGGTGAATTCCATGACCGGCGCCCAATCAGATTCGATTGGCAGGGGCACAGATGGTTCGGAGTCAGAAAAAGAGTCCGGCACATTGGAGTCACGGGCTGCGCAGAGGATTATGCTGGTGTTTGGCTTGATCGCCGTTGAGACTGCAGCCCCTGAGGCGGTGTCTAACCACCCGTCCTCGATTGGCGCAGTTGGCTCCGAGCTAAGGATCGGAGCTGATGCGGGTGCGGCCTCTGGGGTACTGTTCGGCGGCAGAGCTAGGTCATACCCATCACGACAGTGCGGCGCGCTGTCACAGCCCCAGATCAGCCCTTGTTTGTTTTTGCTTTAGCATCCATGCAACATGTTTAAATTTTATGAAATTTGAAATGGGGATGACCAAGCCCTAGCACCAAAGCATTGCAAATAGGTTCAACTTCAAAATATTTTCAAAGAACCCAAGTTGGTTTGCAAAAATGTTCATGATTACTGGAAAAGGGTGAAAACCATATCCAGAGATGATGGATATTTTTCCAAGACATTTTTGGATTTTTGATTAAACCATATTGTATTTGACTTTGGGCATTTAAACACTATAAATAATTTAAATGCTCAAATAATGTTGGAATTATTTGTGGGACACTGAAATAATTCAGAAAGTGCTCATGAATATTTTCAGGATTTTTAATAATGCTCTGGCATTTTTAATAAAGCCAAGACAGTTGCAGAAATATAAAAAAACAAGCTATATGAAAAGAGAGAGAGAGAGAGAGAGTAAGGCCACAGGCCATTTACCTGGCCCAGCACGGCCCAGCCCATCTCCACTCTCCCCCAGTCGCCTTCCTCCTCGCGCCAGTAGGCACAGGCGCGTGGCCGACGCACGCCGGCGCACGCCCCGGCCACCTCCTGCTTGCCGCTCCACCTCGACACCCCGGACGCCTCCATGCGTGCCACGCCACCCCCCTGGAACTCCCTCACTCTCCTGAACTCTTCCCCCCTCCTCTGCTTCCTCTCTCTCTCACTCGCCCGAACGGAGCCGCCACCACCGACGAGCTCCCTCGCGGCCACCGCCACCCCCTAGCCTCGCCGATGCGCTCAAAGGCTCCGCCTCGACCCCCTATTCCTCCCCACCGATCCACGGCCCTCCGGTAGCCCTGCATCGCCGCCAACGCCATCTTCCCCATCGCCGGCCGCCGAGGATCTTCACCGCCGATTCGCCGTCGTCTCCGCCTCCCCGAGCTCGTCATCTACCTCATCCGAACCACCGTGAGCTCCTGCACGTTTTGCCCCTAACCCCGTGGCTTGCCGCTCGCCGTAGCCGCCATTTCATAGCTGGCCGTAGCACGCCGCCGCCTGAGCTCGTCGCCGGCGTAGCTCCGGTGACCATTTGGTCACCCTGGCGTGCCTAACTCGCTCCCCGCACCGCGTAGCGCTCCGCTAGCCTCTCACCTCGCTCGTTTGCACACCGTAGCACTAACTCGCCCGAACCCGTAGCTCCGGCCGCCGCCGTTCTGGTCGCCGCCGTCGACCCCGGCCTCCCTGTGCCCAGCTGCGTGCGCCCCTAGACGCGCGGGAGCATGGGCTCCCTCCTGGTGCCCTCAGGGTGCCCAACCGCAGCCTGTAGCGCCGCCCCGACCAACTCCGGCGAGTTCCCGCCGCTGTTGTGGTCGCCGGCATCACCTGCTGACGTGGCGCCAGTTAATTAGCACTAATAACCCCGCTAAACACCCCCAGAGCCACTGCCATGTGGGCCCCTGCACTTAATTAGGTTAATATAATTATTCTATTAAATTAGTGTTAGTGCCGTGGACCCCACGTGTCAGCTTTGACTCTGGCCCAGTCATCGTTGACCGGTCCCACCTGTCATTCACTCAATCCATACCTGAGTCACTGACCAGTGGGCCCCACTGGTCAGGTTTGACCAGCAGCAGCGTCTGTTGACCTGCTGACGTCATAGTGACGCAATGCTGACGCAATAAGTATTTTCTGGATTTATTTTTTATTCAGGAAATTTCAGAAAATAGCTAAAACTTCAATAAATCATAGAAAATTAACCGTAACTCCAAATGAAATAATCTATATATGAAAAATTATCAGAAAAATTCAAGGAATCCATCTGTACCATTTTCATGCATGTTAGAACAACTTATAGCTGCTGTATAGCACAAATCAATTAAATGGCATTTGAATAATCACATATGGAGTTTGAATTTGAATCTTGTATTCAAACCAACTTCATTTAATCTGTTGCTAGTTGCATTAGCCCAAAACACATTCATTTTGCCATGTCATGATCATGCATCATATTGTGCATTGCATTGATTGTGTTCCTTTCTGTGTTGCCGGTATTTGTCCCCTCTCGATAGACGTGATACCAATGTTGTGATCGTTGACACTGATGAAGACTCAATGCTATCTTCAGAAGTGCCAGGCAAGCAAAACCCCCTTGTTCATTCCGATACAATCCTACTCTCTCGCTCCTGCTCTCTTTTACTGCATTAGGACAACAACGATTCATCTGTTACTTGCCGCGGTAGCTGAACCCCTTTATCCTTTGCATGACCTGTCATTCCACAGTAAATAGATGAAACCCACTAGTATGAGTAGGAGTTGTTTGAGCCCTGTTGTGCCTACTCATTCATGTTTGTTTGTCATGCCTGCTACTGCTTAGAGTTGAGTCAGGTCTGATTCATCGGGGATGAATCAGAGGTGTGTGAACATGTCCTACTATGTGTGAGCTAAGTGTGTGAACACGATTTGGTAAAAGGTATCGGTGAGAAGCCATGTAGGAGTACATGGTGGGTTGTCTCATTGAAGCCGTCCTCAGGAACTGAGTTCTGTGTTTGTGATCCATGATTCAGCTACTACCATACATTGGGCCCTGAAATATGACCCCGCTCGACTTCTTATTCACCCTCGTCCTCTGTCCAGGAGTTGCAAGTAGTTTCTGGTGTTTGTAGTATGCTGGAGGCCGTGGACAGCGCTGACCGGAGGGGTGGGCTGTGATGCGGTAGGCACGTGGCCGGGTATACCGGGCGCCCGTTTGGTGTCACGGAACCCTGTTCACATCGTTTGGGGCTGTGAGCGAAACTCCGGCCGGATCTCCTCATGGATGGAACCCGAATAGGCGATAAACCTGGACTAGAGACTTGAGTGTTTAGGTAGGTCGTGGTCTACACCCACGTCGGTTTTCGCTTGAAGTCTGCCGAGCACATGTCGTGTGCAGACGCTAAGTGGTGGAAACATGTATGAAGAAGTACACCCCTGCAGGGTTAACATCATCTATTCGAATAGCCGTGTCCGCGGAAAAGGACTTCTGGGTTGCTTATATCAGTTCATAGACAAGTGAAAGTGGATACTTTAAAATGCGCAAGATAAGCGTGAGTGCTATGGATGGCGTTCTCGTAGGGAGACGGGAGCGGATCCATAGTGGTGTATTGATATGGTGAATATGTGGACTCGTGTGCGCCACCTCAAAAGAGTCGCTTGCAGTCATAGTTTAGGATAGCCACCGAGTCAAAGCTGGCTTGCTGCAGTTAAACCCCACCATCCCCTTGTTGAAAATGATGCATATGTAGTTAGTTCTGATGTAAGTCTTGCTGGGTACATTTGTACTCACGTTTGCCTATTTTATGTTTTGCAGAGAGACTTCAGTCTCACTAGTAGTTCCGCTTGGACTTCGACGTTTAGCTTGATACCTCAGCTACGATCTTGTGCCCTCGGCAGGATCTGATAGATAGTCAGGCTTCTCAGCCTTTTTCATTTATAGATGTCTGTACTCAGACATGATAGCTTCCGCTTGTGCTTTGACTTGTATGCTCTGATTGTTGGGTCATGAGACCCATGTTTGTAATGTCTCGCTCCTCGGAGCCTATTGAATAAACTACTTGAGTCGTAGAGTCATTTTGTGATGCCATGTTGTATTGCACATATCGAGCATATTGTGTATGTTATTGAAATGCTTGGTATGTGTGGGATCTGACCATCTAGTTGTTTATCTTTAGTAGCCTCTCTTACCGGGAAATGTCTCCTAGTGTTACCGCTGAGCCATGGTAGCTTGCTACTGCTCTGGAACACTTAGGCTGGCCGGCATGTGTCCTTCTTCGTTCCTGTGTCTGTCCCTTCGGGGAAATGTCACGCTTTGAGTACCGGAGTCCTGTTAGCCCGCTACAGCCCGGTTTACCGGAGTCCTGCTAGCCCAGTGCTACAGCCCGGACCCACTTGCTGATGACCGACACGTTCGAAGCTGGGTCATGGATGCCTGTCCCTGTAAGTCTGTGCCACTTTGGGTTTACGACTAGTCATGTCAGCCCGGGCTCTTTATCATATGGATGCTAGCGACACTATCATATACGTGAGCCAAAAGGCGCAAACGGTCCCGGGAAAAGGTAAGACGACACCCGTGGGGATACCGTGCGTGAGGCCGCAGAGTGATATAAGGTGTTACCAGCTAGATCGATGTGACATCGAGTCGGGGACCTGACACAAACCAACTTCATTTAATCTGTGGCTAGTTGCATTAGCCCAAAACACATTCATTTTGCCATGTCATGATCATGCATCATATTGTGCATTGCATTGATTATGTTTCCTTCTGTGTTACCGGTATTTGTCCCCTCTCGATAGACGTGATACCGATGATGTGATCGTTGACACTGATGAAGACTCAATGTTATCTTCAGAAGTGCCAGGCAAGCAAAACCCCCTTGTTCATTCCGATACAATCCTACTCTCTCGCTCCTGCTCTCTTTTACTGCATTAGGACAACATCGATTCATCTGTTACTTGCTGCGGTAGCTGAACCCCTTTATCCTTTGCATGACCTGTCATTGCCACAGTAAATAGATGAAACCCACTAGCATGAGTAGGAGTTGTTTGAGCCCTGTTGTGCCTACTCATTCATGCTTGTTTGTCATGCCTGCTACTGCTTAGAGTTGTGTCAGGTCTGATTCATCCGGGATGAATCAGAGGTGTGTGAACATGTCCTACTGTGTGTGAGCTAAGTGTGTGAACACGATTTGGTAAAAGGTATCGGTGAGAGGCCATGTAGGAGTACATGGTGGGTTGTCTCATTGAAGCCGTCCTCAGGAACTGAGTTCTGTGTTTGTGATCCATGATTCAGCTACTACCATACATTGGGCCCTGAAATATGACCCCGCTCGACTTCTTATTCACCCTTGTCCTCTGTCCAGGAGTTGCAAGTAGTTTCTGGTGTTTGTAGTATGCTGGAGGCCGTGGACAGCGCTGACCGTAGGGGTGGGCTGTGATGCGGTAGGCACGTGGCCGGGTAAATCGGGCGCCCGTTTGGTGTCACGGAACCCTGTTCACATCGTTTGGGGCTGTGAGCGAAACTCCGGCCGGATCTCCTCATGGATGGAACCCGAATAGGCGATAAACCTGGACTAGAGACTTGAGTGTTTAGGTAGGTCGTGGTCTACACCCACGTCGGCTTTCGCTTGAAGTCTGCCGAGCACATGTCGTGTGCAGACGCTAAGTGGTGGAAACATGTATGAAGAAGTACACCCCTGCAGGGTTAACATCATCTATTCGAATAGCCGTGTCCGCGGTAAAGGACTTCTGGGTTGCTTATATCAGTTCATAGACAAGTGAAAGTGGATACTCTAAAATACGCAAGATAAGTGTGAGTGCTATGGATGGCGTTCTCGTAGGGAGACAGGAGCGGATCCATAGTGGTGTATTGATATGGTGAATATGTGGACTCGTGTGCGCCACCTCAAAAGAGTACTTGCAGTCGTAGTTTAGGATAGCCACCGAGTCAAAGCTGGCTTGCTGCAGTTAAACCCCACCATCCCCTTGGTTGATAATGATGCATATGTAGTTAGTTCTGATGTAAGTCTTGCTGGGTACATTTGTACTCACGTTTGCCTATTTTATGTTTTTGCAGAGAGACTTCGGTCTCACTAGTAGTTCCACGTGGACTTCGACGTTTAGCTTGTTACCTCAGCTACGATCTTGTGCCCTCGGCAGGATCTGGTAGATAGTCAGGCTTCTCAGCCCTTTTCATTTATAGATGTCTGTACTCAGACATGATAGCTTCCGCTTGTGTTTTGACTTGTATGCTCTGATTGTTGGGTCATGAGACCCATGTTTGTAATATCTCGCTCCTCGGAGCCTATTGAATAAATACTTGAATCGTAGAGTCATATTGTGATGCCATGTTGTATTTGCACATATCCGGCATATTGTGTGTATGTTATTGAAATGCTTGGTATGTGTGGGATCTGACTATCTAGTTGTTTATCTTTAGTAGCCTCTCTTACCGGGAAATGTCTCCTAGTGTCTCCACCGAGCCATGGTAGCTTGCTACTGCTCCGGAACACTTAGGCTGGCCGGCATGTGTCCTTCTTCGTTCCCGTGTCTGTCCCTTCGGGGAAATGTCACGCGATGAATACCGGAGTCCTGTTAGCCCGCTACAGCCCGGTTCACCGGAGTCCTGCTAGCCCAGTGCTACAGCCTGGATTCATTCGCTGATGACCGACACGTTCGATGCTGGGTCATGGATGCCTGTCCCTGTAAGTTTGTGCCACTTTGGGTTTACGACTAGCCATGTCAGCCCGGGCTCCTTATCATATGGATGCTAGCGACACTGTCATATACGTGTGCCAAAAGGCGCAAACGGTCCCGGGCAAAGGTAAGGCGACACCCGTGGGAATACCGTGCGTGAGGCCGCAAAGTGATATGAGGTGTTACATGCTAGATCGATGTGGCATTGAGTCGGGGTCCTGACACGCGCCCGGCTGTGGCTCGAATTTGTCGAAGATCAAGTCTCCGCGGATGTCGGCCGTGTAGTTCAAACTTCCAAATCTGACCTGATGGCCAGGGGCGTAGCTTTCAATCTGCTCCAGATGGCCAAGCGAATCAGCCCGCAGTGCAAAGCCGCCGAATACGAAGATCTGTCCGGGGAGAAAAGTCTCACCCTAGACCGCATCGCTATCGATGATAGTAGGAGCCATCAAGCCTAACGGCGACGACACAGAGGAACTCCCAATGAAAGCACCAATGTCGGTGTCAAAACCGGCGGATCTCGGGTAGGGGGTCCCGAACTGTGCGTCTAGGCCGGATGGTAATAGGAGGCAGGGGACACGATGTTTTACCTAGGTTCGGGCCCTCTTGATGGAGGTAAAACCCTACGTCCTACTTGATTAATATTGATGATATGGGTAGTACAAGAGTAGATCTACCACGAGATCAGAGAGGCTAAACCCTAGAAGCTAGCCTATGGTATGGTTGTATGTTGTGATTGTTGTCCTACGGACTAAAACCCTTCGGTTTATATAGACACCGGAGAGGGTTAGGGTTACACAAGGTCAGTTCAAAGGAGGAGATATCCATATACGTATTGCCTAGCTTGCCTTCCACGCCAAGTGGAGTCCCATCCGGACACGAGACGAAGTCTTCAATCTTGTATCTTCATAGTCTAACAGTCCGGCCAATGGAGATAGTCCGGCTGTCCGGAGACCCCCTAATCCAGGACTCCCTCAGTTAGGGTTACACAAGGTCGGTTACAAAGGAGGAGATACACATATCCGTATTGCCTAGCTTGCCTTCCACGCCAAGTAGAGTCCCATCCGGACATGAGACGAAGTCTTCAATCTTGTATCTTCATAGTCCAATAGTCCGGCCGAAAGATATAGTCCGGCTATCCGGAGACCCCCTAATCCAGGACTCCCTCAGTTGCACACTGGCAGTCTTCAGTTGTCCTCATGAGCTTTATTAGTTGCACAAATACATCATATTAGTTGTTATGATCCATTTTATGAATATATAGCTTATTCCAATACTGATCCAAATGATGATTGCTAGTTTCTTTTTCATTCTTGTTTTTCTGTTTGTGTTTAATGTTTACTTAATGTTTTTATCTTCTCATCAACAGGCCAGCGGTGAAGGAGTTGAGGTGGCTGTTGGGGAAGATGTGGAGCGACAATCACAAGCGGGCAGGATAAGGGCATCACTAGCGCGGTTTGCAAATTTCAACGCCTCTCTAACCCCACCACAAAAGTCAGAGCTAGTTTTGAGGTTGTTTGGGGGGCTATTGAACTTATCAGACACACTTCCAGCGGACCTCACTAAGTTCCTGGTGCAGTCCTACCAGCCACAGACCTCTGAAATGGTTTTCCCAGGAAGGGGAAGCATCCGTGTCGATGCTGACAGTGTTCAGAGGCTATTTGATCTCCCAAACAGGGGTCAAAAAGTCAGATATTTAGTTGACAAGGATGCCACTAGGAGATTAAGACAGGCTTTCAACATAACTGGAAATTCTCATCCCCAGATCACTACATGGCTCAAGATGATTCAGCATATGGCTGGAAGAACGGATGACACATTCTTTATGGCCTGGCTTGTGGTTGCCTTCAGCACTTTTCTAGCACCAACCACGGCCTTGAAGCTCAGCCCAAAGTGCTACGGACTTGTGCTAGATCATCAAATGCTCAAGAACACAAACATCTACCTCTTTGTAGCAGAACACATTAATGAAGCTTTCCGGAACATGGACCAGGAGAAGCAAATTGTCTGCTGCTGCTTGTATCACTTGATGGTTAGTGAAAACGACCACTTCCATCTGTTCTTGTTCTTTTGTGCAGTTATAGTTTGCTGAAATACTCATAATAATAATTGAACTTGGATTTTCTTTTGTTGGGTCTGGTGCAGATACTATACCTTGATGCGCTCGTACATGACATCCCAGTAAGCAACTGCGCGATACGATTGAATGCATGGGATAGTACTCTAATTGCCAAGGTGATCAAGAAGGATACTATCTCTCCTGGTGTGTTCGGCAAATTACAAGTGAGTTCTCTTTGTTTTTTTACAACAGTGTCTTCTTTTTATGTTCTTTTGATGTCTGGTCACTTTTTTGGAAATTGCACAAAAAACTGTCATCAGTTGGCACAATAATGCATGTAGTTGCACAGCTTGTAGCTTTAAGTTTGGCATCTGCACACATGTTTATTTTAAATTGGCACACCATCTTTTTTAAGTTGCACAGTTTTACTAATTTTGTTGCACACATGTGTGGCATCAGTCGGTAGAAACTTTTTTTCTGTGCCATGTGGGTTGCACAGTTTTTGTGTCTTTGTTCAGTTGCATATATGTATAGTCAAATTGTCTACCCCAGTATCTTGTTGTAGTTGCACAGGTTATAATGTTTGGTTTCGTTCAACACACAAATCTGTTTTTGATAACCTTGTTCTTTTATTTTTCTCTTTTTTTACATCAGCTTAAAGAGGAGTATAGAGGCACGGAGCAGACACCACTGTTTGGTGGAATTTTGCAAGCTGAAGCATTCGTGGCATCCAAGTTACCAATAACCTACAATCCGCAGGTTAGTGTTTTGCATATAGAAATTTGTACCACTTACCAACAATTTATTTTGGCTGGGATGTATGTTCAGCTGCACATGTATAACTTTTGTAGTTGCGAGAATACAGGATTCAGTTGGCTGGGATGTATGTTCAGTTGCACATATAAGCTTCTGTAGTTGCACATGTTCTTTGGACAGTCAAAGTGTTTGTTTGCAAGCATTGACATCAAGTTGGCAGAATGCATGTTTCTAGTTTGTGCCACGGTGCATGTGTAGTTGGCTAGAATCATGTTTTTAGTTGGCCAGAAAGTGTGTCTTAGTCGGTTTTTTCTTATCACATCATTGTCAGTTACAGACATTTTACTTTTTAAAGTTTTTTTCTAACTGAATCTTTTTTTGTGTTGATGAAGAAAAAGGCAAAGATTGCGAAAGTGGTCAATGACCTGTGCAAGGTTGTAACTGAACAGGTTGGCACCTTCATTGAAGCAGTTGCCAAGATCGATGACGAGGAATCGGATATTGATCCTTACATACAGCAGCCATCAATGGGAACCGGGCCGTCACGCCGTGCTCCAATAAGAAAGAGACGGGGGCCAACTATACAAGAAGAAGAAGAAGAAGAAGAAGAAGAAGAGTTTGTTGAGGAGGAGTCCGAAGAAGATGAGGAAATGGAAGCAGCGATAGATGTTGACGATGATGAGGGCGAGGACACAGATACGGATGAATCATAGGAGGAGGACAAGGAGGAGGATGAAAAAGAAGAAGATGCAGAGGAGGAGGAAGAGGAGGAGGAGGAGGAGGAGGGGGAGGAGGGGGAGGACAAAGAAGAAGAGGACAAAGGAGAGGAGGAGGACAAGGAAGAAGATAGTGAGGCAGAGGAGGAGGAAGAAGAAGAGGCCAAAGAGGGGGACGGGGACAAAGGTGCAGCAGTTGATGGCAGTGAGAGGGAAGAAAACAATGATGAAGAAGACGAGGATGGTTATGGTGATGATAAAGGGGGATCCAATGGAGGTAGCGACAGCAGCAATGATGATGATGACAACACCTCTGATTCTGGTGGTACAGGTGGCAACACATCCAGGAGGACTAGCACTTCTGCCACCCCTGCCAGCAGTAGCAATTCATTGAGTAGCAGGAGCACACTACATATGTTGATTGACAAAACTTGCTGGAAAGACAAGGATTTTCCGAAGTCAAAGAAAAATGACGAAGCAGAATCTCAGGGCAGCATTGATATGTTCAATCTCTGCAACTTGAAGCCAGCTTTGCCAACCACCTTTCCCGTGCCGGATTTTAGTGACAAAGATATGTGTGAGAAGATCAACTCTGCCATTGACAAGAGCCTATTCTTATCAAGTGATGCTGAAAAGAATCAAATTGACATGGAGGAAGCAGGAAAAGGTCTTGATTGGATTCATTCAAAGAAAAAATACAAGGAATATTTGAAGCAGCTTCTAGACCTAAGCTCCAGCAAGAGCAAGGCAGCATCCATGGCAAACCCTCACGTGGTCCAGAAGCGTAAAGCAGTTTCAATGAAGAAGAATCTGTAGGTGCCTCAAACCAAGGAGAAGATGGTGAGTGCAGATGCTGAAATAAATATGGTCAAGGAAGCTGTGCTTCAAACTTATATGCCAACTGTAGTGAGCAGAGAGCCAACCACCATCACAGGAGTTCAACAGATCAAGGGGAAGACTCCCCTTTCAACAGTCCCACCAAAACCACCTAAGCAGCAAAAGATTGTCAAGTTTGCCAGGGGCACAAAGGGGGAACAGGCCACAAAAGGTTTGGGGTTAAGAGACGAGAGAGAACTGCGTGCCGCAGCCATTGATGCAGGGGTGCCAAGTTCTGCTAGGTTGCTGCCAACTCAGACTGGAAAGATGCCAACTACAGATACCAGTGTGCCAACTGATGTGTCAGTTAGCAACGTGGTCATACTCAAAACCATCACAACTACTCAGGAAGGCACCACTGCAACTGCAAGCCCCAAGGTGCCTACTCATAGAGATGCTTCAATGCCAAACACAAAAGGAGGTGATCCAACTACCAAAGTGTCGTCCCCAAGAGCTAGCACACAGCAGCCAAGCAAGCCTGCATCACCAAGAGCTCACTTTCAGCAACCATTAACACAAGAGGAGGTGTTCAACATTATAAGTAGGTGCAAGCCTCCAAGGCCGCCAACTACAACACTATTGTGAACCAAGTCAGTGAACGATGCACCCATGTTTGTGCCGCAAGGAGACACTACAAAAAAATACACTTCCGTGATGATACGTGTTTGTCACAGTAGGTCGCTTTTTTGTCATGCATGTACATCCATGACAAATTTATGATAGAATCAAGATAGTCATACCTGTGCTGTCGGAGATGTGTTCCATGACATTACCAAAATTATCATCACGGAAGTGTCCACTTCCATGACAATAAATCACGCGTCATAGAAGTGCTTTCGTCAAGGGTGACTGACACGTGGCATCCACCGTGACGGAACGCCGTTAAGCTATCGGGTCGGGTTTTGGATCCGATAACCCATTAACAGCCCCGACCAATGGGGATTTTCCACGTGTAAAATCACCATTGGCTAGAGGAAACACGTGTCGGCTCATCGTTGGGACAGATGTCATCCACTCACTGGACAAAAGGCGCCTATGATACGTTGACACGTGGCACGGCCCAACAGTGGCCCATTCCTGTGAAAAGGCTGGCCCATTTGACTTGGTTAAAAGCTGGCGGGACGGCCCATGGAAAGCCTATTAACGGCCTGTTCACATATAGCCCATTTACAGCCCGCTAACCCAAGGCCCGTTACGCCCTATCCGAATTAGGCCCAGTAGCGTCATCTGGGCCGTCCAATAGATTACAGCTCGTTTTCACTTTTGGCCCATGTATAGCCCATGACGTCTTTCGGCCCATATGAGGCCCTTTGTAACTCTTGGCCCATTAGCGGCCCGTGCTGAAACTGGCCCGTAATGAACAGTGTATCACTTTACACCCATTAACGGCCCATGGTGAAACTGGCCCGTAATGAACAGTGTATCACTTTATACCCATTAACGGCCCGTTATTCCGTTGGGCCGTCTCCAGCCCATGTTATCTTTCGGCCTTCTCAAAGCCCATTTATTCTTGGGCTCATTTCCAGCATTCGTTTACTTATGGCCCGTTACTGTCATTTTCTGCTTGTGGGCCGAATTCAGCCTGTGGTTACAGTCGGCCTGTTTGTGGTCCGTTAATACGTTGGGCCGTTTTCATAGCGTCATCAAATATGGCCTATTAACGATGGTCCATTATGGTCGGCCCATGAACGGACGATTCCAACTCTAGCCCGTTTACGGCCAGAATGCGGTCTGTTTGGCCCATGTTTGGCCAATCGATCATACGGCCCGTATAAGGCCCATTGATGATACGGCCCGTAGAAGGCTCATTGATGATACGGCCCGTAGAAGGCCCATTGTTTCTACGGCCCGTAGAAGGCCCACTGTTTCTATGGCCTGTAGAAGGCCCACTGTTTCTACGACCCATAGGAGGCCCAGTGTCACTAGCTACAGTAAATATTAGCCCATGGTTATTGTGGCCTAGTTTTAAAAAATAGGTTATTGCAGCCACTAGCAAACTGCAGAAAAAGAACTGCACTGACTACAAGCAAACAAATAAACAAGACAACAAGGAAATAAATAAGCAAGCAACTTACACTAGGCTATCACGGCTATTACACATATTACATCCACTGGGCATCAAAGTTCGCCACCAGTGCAAATATAGGGAACACAACAGCATATAAACGCCGCAGCAAAACAAGTCCAGAACTGAAACCACTTCAGAAGAGCTCAAGAAACAATATCCTGGGTACCCATAATGCTGGCAAGATGCTTAGCAAGCTTCATAAGTTTCTCTTGTTTGGCGCTTAAGTCCTCCAGCGCTTGCTGTTGCACCAAAAAGTATGCATCTGAATTCTACAGGGACTTCCTCAGTCCTTCGGCTTCCTGTCGCATAACATCTGATCGATGTCTTTCAACTTGAAGTTGAGACTCAAGAAGCCGAACTGATTCAGGCAATGAGTTCGAAGAGCTGGTGCCAGCAGTGGTAGCCAGTAACTCGAACACTACATCAAGACAGGACTTTGGGGTTGTCTCAGTGTCTTCAATATAGTTTTTATCAGCTTTCTTGGAGACCAACAGGGATGTCTCACTATCTTGAACCTTATCTGCATTACTTCCTTTACCATTGCATAACAGGGTACTCTTCTCCAATATTTTATCCGTGTTCTAAAAGAGAAACAAACAAACACATCTCAGGTTTACAATGTAGTATATGAAACTCATTTTGGTAAACCAGTTCAGTAGTAAGGTGGACAGGATAACAGCATGAAACAAACATATATCTATGTAGTATGGTCACTGTATGGTCTATGTCATTCTAGTTTATGTTGCCAAGTCAAGATAGATACAGTTCGAATCATATCTATTTAAGACAAAGCAGCATAGACAGAATATAAGTGTGGGAAACTACACAACAATAACAACACTTGTAATGTGCATGGCATGAGAACATAATTGTTTATTCAATTGAAACTGAAATCAACATAGAGCAAGTTACAACAGCAAACAGCCAAACACGTTGAAGAAACAGGTTTAAAACATACCTGTTGCGCCATTGGAGTTTCAATTGCATCCTTCAAATTTCAAATTAGTTGGTATCAGTAAATACAGTGATGCAAGAGCAAAGTAGTATGAACCATAGCTACGGAACCTGACCTGAGAACAATTCTTCTTCTGCTGTAAGCGTTGACTTTGGGTTCGGAGTGGTGGTCCTCGTGATTTGGGCACTACAGTTGCCTTACTAACTGCTCGTGTTTGGGTGCTCTGTGGTGGAGACGGTGCTGTGTCAACGGGAACTGGGTGTCTATCTGCTGGGGTTGGGGTTAGAAGGGGTGTAGCTAGTTCTCTGTCCAACTGGGTAGGGGTACAATCTGCATGAGTGTGGGTTATGTGTGGTGGGGTTGGTTCTTGGGAAAGTACAATCATGGTTCTATCTGCATCAACAGGTAGCACGATCTTTTCTGAAGACCGTGTTTTTACTCCCACAGATACTGCCATCACTCCCTCCAATTGAAATGGCTAATAAACAAGAAAAGTAATTGAATGTACAGACACTTTAAGATAGACAGGTGCAATGGATAGTAGGGAAGAAAACAGGGCATGAAATAATTCACATTTATGTTGTCTAAGCAAACAGAATAGCAGGACATAATTTCACATATATGATGGCTAATTAAACAGGATAGCATGACACAATTTCACATGTATGATGGCTAACTAAACAGGATAGAATGACATACTTCAAAATATGATGACTATGTAAACAGGATGACATGATATAACTATACGATGTGTCTATTAAAGTAGTTGGCATGCCATAAATCACAAACATGCCGTCGATGGAAACATGATGGCATGATATAATTCACGGATAGAATGACATAATTTAAATATGATGACTATGTAAACAGGATGAGATGATATAACTATATTATGTCTTTAGAAAATGGGTTGGCATGCCATAATTCAGATACATGATGTCTATGTAAACATCATGGCATGACATAATTCAAATATATGATTTATATACTAAGGAAGTGAGCAGAGGGCAATCGCATATATGATGTGTCAACTAAGGAGATGGCATTCAATATTGTGTATAGGATGTAAAAACTAAGCATTGCAATACAACATATGCATTATATGAGTAATATAACCCAGCCAAGTTTGAGCATACACCTCAGGGGGATAATAGGACTGGTTATCTGCCTCTGGATCCTCCTTTGAAGAGCTATCTGTAACCAACAAGATATCTGCTTCAGCAGGTAGCATTGTCTGCTCTGAAGACCTTGTTTTCACTCCAGATTTCTCCACCACCAATTCAAATGGCTGATGCATAGGAAGAGAAGTTGAATACACAAACATTGTCGACAAAAGCAATGAGAAATACAAAAAAAGGATGGCATGATATAATTCACATATATGATGCTTGCCTAAACAGCATGGCATTGCATAATTCACATACATAATGCCTTGCAACAAGATAACATTGCATAATTCACATATATAATGTCTTGCAACAAGATGGCATTGCATAATTCACATATATGGTAATTAGACACTAAATAGGTGGCATTCACACAAAGCATGTCTAAACTAAGCAAATGACATAGCAATGCAAGATACCATACGCATGATATGAGCAACATAACCCTGCCAAGTTAGGGCATGCACCTCGGGGGGGGGGGGGATATGATTGGTCATCTCTCTCTGAATCCTCCTCTGAGGAGCTATCGGTAACCAGCAAGACATGCGCTTCGTCAAATAGCATTGTCTGTTCTGAAGACCTTGTTTCCACTCCAGATTTTTCCATGACCATGCCAAATGGTTGATGCACAGGAAGAGTAATTGAATGTACTAAAATTGTTGACAAATTTAACACGTAATAAAAAAATGATGGCATGATATAATTCACATATAAGATGACTGGCTAACCAGGGTGGCATTGCAAAATTCACATATATGATGCCTGGCTAGACAAGATGGCATTGCATGATTCACATATACGATAAAGAAACTAAACAGATGGCATTGACACAAAGCATGTCTAAACTAAGCAGATGACATCTTTAATGTATACAGTAAGCAATGCAAGGCACCGTATGCATGATATTACCAACATCAGCATGCCAAGTTAGAGCGAAGACCTCATGGGGTAAATAGGAGTGGTCTTCTCCTTCTGAATCCCCCTCATAACAGTTATCTTCCTCTTGATTACGATCCGAAATGGGTGGAGGGGGCTGCCTTTGCGCCCACCATGGAACGACGTCTGCATGAAATTTTATTGCCACGCAAGGCTCGTCTCTTTTGCTCTACATGATCAGTTCCATTGTGTACAATAACTGGCATGCATAGGAATAAAACATAGTGAGATTATGTAAGGAGTGCATGCACAAATCCAGAGTGATGGCAGCAAACTGTGGATAGACCCAAAACCAATGATAGCAGGCAGATAATAGCTTTAGTTAAAAAATACAGATAATAGCTCCTTTAATGTTTGTTTGCACCCAACATGAAACTCATAGTAGACACCGGAGATTAACCAGATAGTAGACAGATAGTACTGATTGCTGCCCCAATATGTACCCCACAACCATTTTAAAACTCAAGTTTCAGCATTAGTTTGGACCTGACTCGGAGTCTAATAGGTGAACACGATGATAATGTAGCATGTCATCATATTAAGCGACGCATAACGTAAGCAGACACAGAAGAGTGTGACCTCTCTTGCGAACCCGTGTAGTCCTCAAGGTCATCTACTCAGTTGATGATGGTAATGCAGTTGCCGTGGCTGTCGGCAGCGGGGAAGAAGATCTGAGGTGGCGAAAGACAGTCTGGAGAGCGGATCCCTGCTGTGGTGAACCCTTCCGCCGTTGGAGCAGCTGAGCTGGGGTGGAACACAGCGCTGCAGGAGCAGGACAAACCACACAAGGTTTTCTTTGACACATATTTGTAACAGAAGTAATTGAGTAAGGACTTGTTTGAATTTGAGGATTCTAACAATGCAGGGATAGGAAATAGACAGGAATAGGATAGGAATGCATGTGCAAAATAGAGAATTTAAAAACACAGGATTTCTGCCAATCTAGGTGTTTGATTCACAACAATTGGAAGATCACTGGATGCAAAAAAGCATGGTGAGATTAAGTCAAACCACAAGAAAATGTACGGTTATAATGCTATTATGCTACTATCTCTTAGTGTTGTGCTTGATGAATAGGAATACGAAAAGGAGGAGAAGTGGAAATTAGAATTCCTATGGTTTTTCTTTCAACGAGACACTAAAGGAACAAATCCTACAGTTTTCCTTTGCTCCATTCCTTTGCACCAAATTCATGAAAAGTAGTACCATAGGAAACTTTCCAATTCCGATGTTTTTCATTCACTTTTCCTTTCAAGCACTGGCGATTCTAGTAGGCAGGCTTGAGCAAGGAAAATCCTACACTAAAAAATGTTTTTGTGCTACCTCTATTACTTTGGACCCAGGCCACTGCCATACTAGCTTAACTCCCAGGCCCATCGACAAATGCACAGCTCAAACGCGCAGAGATAAATAATGATGGCATTCAAGAGAGTCCATCATGGGTAGCTAAGTTGCCTGGTACCTCACTACTTGTCATATAGTAGGATAAAATAATCGTATTTCCCGTTACTACGAGTGCTCAGTGGACAATATATATAACATGTAGAGTAAAAAAGAGATGCAACAAGTGTACAACCTCTTTGGCAAAGCCATGTCATCTCAGCGTGATTGGGTTAGCCGGTGAGGATGCTTCGGCTGACTTGGCTGTCGGAGGAGGGGAAGAAGATCTTAGGCATCTGGAGATGGAGCCCGAGGTACTGCTCCGCTGTGATGGAGGGTTTCATCGTTGGAGCAACTCTGGTGAGTTGTACGACGCCGAGGCTGAAGCAGGACAAGAGAGACAACGAACAACGTTAACCTGAGTGGAATTCTAATAGCATCTCCAATACATGACGTAAAATACATAAACACAAAGTTCTAGATGTAAAATACATTAGCCGCTCATCTCTGAACTTAACTGTCAAAACTGAATTTAACTGTCGAAACTGAACTTAACCGTCGAAACTGAACTTAACTGTTGAAACTGAATTTTGCTGTCGAAACTAGACGCACTAGCAAGGTGAGGCTACATGTCGGTCGACTGACTTTTTCATCTCTGGTCAGTCGATTTTGCAGCTGTTCGATATGAAATCAAGGGCCTACGGTTCATCTTCAACCTCCACCCTCCTGAGCCGGCCAAACAGCAGCCCCCCAGCGCCCGCGGCCGACGGTGCGCCGCCCCGCCCGCCACGAAAACACTCCCCACCGCCGGTCCG
>NC_041390.1:113069576-113088998 GCF_002162155.2 Triticum dicoccoides
CCACAGCCGGCGACCACCGCCCCCATCCTGAACCCTAAGATAGATAGTGGGGTACCTCTCCGGCGAGCCCCCCTCCCCGCTACGGCTAGTTCTTCCTTCACCCCGGCGGCATCGGAGTGAAGTGTAGCTAAATCGGAGCAGCATCGCAAGCAAGAGCAAGAGCGAGAGCAGCAGCGTGAGCAAGATCAATAGCAAGAGCAGAACAGGTAGGGGACTGAGAGCAAGAGCAGAGCAGCAGCGCGAGCAAGAGCAATAGCAAGAGCAGAACAGGCAGGGGACCGAGAGCAAGAGCAGAGCAGCAGCACGAGCGAGAGCTAAAGCAGCAGCAGGTCCTACTGATGTGGACGTCGCCACCAAGGGAGCAACGCCGTGGAGGAAGTGGCCGGCGACGCCGCCGTGGATGGAGCTGCGCCGTGTCGGCTCGGGACCGAGCGTCGGCAGCACCGTGAGATCGAATCAAGAAGAAAATGCAGCGATTAGTGTACAACCTCTTTGGTGGCGCCGATTAGGCTGCAGATTCATCCGAGGAAACGGTGATGATGATGCTCTTCCGGTGGTGCAGGTGAAGATGGTGGTGTGGGAAAGGAGGTGGCGCGAAAGATGAGGGGAACGTCGGGGCAGCTCCTTGGAGGTGGAGGACGGTGTGGCTGAACCGGCGGTACGATGAGATCGACGACGGATCCTCATCCGGTACGGTGGATGAGGGACGTCGAGGTGTTGCTGTGGACGGCGTCGTCGGGGAAGAGGCTCCGGCTGGGTGGCGGACAGAGCAGGGTGTGGGGTTTCGTCGCGGGTTTTCGCGGCCTCGGTGTACGAATGGGTGGGCAGATGGGATGGCAGTGAGGAACCATGGCTTAGAGACGCGCTTGGCCAAAATGTGGGGTAAGTTACGAAAGCACCCCCACCGATTTGAGGCGGTTCTTTCAGTTCAGGGGTACCACGGGCATTTCGCGTGTCGGGATTTCATAGGAGGTGGCAGTTTTCGCGCGTGTTGTAATTTCGGAATAGCAAGGCGCGGGTTGAGATGGAGGGAGTTGTCGGAGCACAACGAGACAAAGATATATCTTAAATATTTCAGGCTAACAAGGCGTGGGTTGAAGAGATGGGAGTTTCCCAGCACGATAGATAGAGACGCTAGCTTGAATTTTCGGCATAACAAGGCGCGGCTTGAAATTTCGGAAGAACAAGCTTAACGTGTACCAAAAAAAAGACAATTTGCACCTCAACACGCACAACACACACACAAACACCATTTAGACTAGAGTAAGGTACACGTGCATTGCACGCATGAGATTTGGCAACCAAATTATGAATAAATACCACATTATAGCATGTAAGATTTGAGTCATATATGCATGATGTAGATGTTCATTTAATTCTTATAGTTCACTTCATTCAAAATCATCTAGTTTTTATAAGAAAGCTAATCTATTTTAAGATTCATGGAATTGTGTGTCGTAAGACATAAAGTAAAAACAAATAATGGCAAATCATGTAGAAAAACATTTGGGCAATTCTGATACGGAAGATTCTAGAACAAATAAGAAGTGCTTGTGTTTTGATGTTTGTGCATTATGCTTAAGTTCAACCATGGAGTCTTCTAGATTATACATGTGGCGAAATCTGGTGGAATCTAGATGATATCCAACGGCCAGTAGTGCTCAAATTTTCCATCTTTGGACCATCGGATTCGCCTCATCCAATGACCATCTTTCAAAGTTAAAGTTACCCGCACACAATATAATATATATATATATAATATATAGGGGTATAGATATAGATATGTGATGCAAAAGCCGCCCATCATCTCCAAATAGAATAGTGTGTCCATGCACGGATGCGACGTGGCCAAATGATGTCTGCCATCGGTATCTCAAATTCAAATCAGTCTGACCTTGTTCAATGTGTATACATTACAACATGCTCGTTTCCAAACCACACCGCGCAGATCTCCGTTATATTCATGCATGCATGGGTTTCAAACATCAGGATCTCTTATTCAAATATTTGAATTCAACTTTACATTGATTGTGACCTCACCTATTCAGCTATTCTTTTACACCCACACAGTAGTCTTCTCTTTATAATTTTACCACTAACATTCTCTCGTGCATGCATGCACACACACTACCAGTCGGCATTATCCATCGCACGCAGGGGCGGAGCCAGGATTTGAACATAGGGGGGGCAAGCTAAGTTGACAAGAAAAATATCTAGTGCGGAAAAAAACCGTATAGGTCGTGCTTTGGTGCTATAAAAATATCATTACATTTGAATTAGTTTAAATTTGCCTCCATGATTGCTAGTAAAAAATCTTAATATTAATAATTTCATGAGAAGGGGTCTTGGCTGCAAATTATATTATTATTTTTATGAGAAGGGGTTTCCCTCCGCCACATTTTATAAGAGAAATGAGGCATCTACTAATTATTTATCAATGTAGATTATCATGCCATGACAAAGCAAGCCGTCTCACATTTTACTTCTAAGACGGGTGTTCACAGTTTTAGTAGTAAAAAAACACTTGCCGTTGAAATTGGGAGAGTTATAACTAGATGCAGCAACATGCTTCAAAATGAATTAATCTTGATGCTTGATGGCGTTTTTCTCTTCATAGCCATTGAACTGAAGTTTCAGAATTTGTTGTACTGTATAAGTTCGTCATATGAAATCTTTGCACCACATAAAGGAACTAGTATACGATAATTTGCATCACGATGATTTCTTGAACAAGTAAAATATAAAAAATCTCACGGCATCACTAATCACCCAAAGAGAATAAATGAAATCTGATGTATAAGTTACACACATACAAAATAAAGAATTGAGAATGATTAGAATATACTGTAGGATCTTAACCTTGGCAAGTTAAGTACGATTGGCTCGAGCCTAATGAATCGACGAGTGAAGCAACTGTGTCGCCGTTTGAATCCAATCTGATCCTGAGTTGAGCAGGGAGGGCCAGGGGCACGCAGGCGGTAGGGGAGCGGATGGCAGCGATCAAAGGGCTAATCCCACGCACACGCTAATCACGGGAGAGCGCCACAACCTACGAAACTACGGACGTGGCCATCTGGCCATTAATGGGCTTTCTCATGGGCTCTTTGCCGTTTTCCAGAATTTACCTTGAGGTGATGGGGGGGCCAGGTACAAATGTTCACCGTTGTTATCGCTAATTACCTCGTGGCTGGTGACTGCTTGCTCAATCGTTAGGGGGGGCAGGCCCCTGCTCGCCCCCCCCCTTTGCTCCGCCACTGATCGCACGCATGCAATCTTTTTCTTCAGGTCGGTCTCCCATGAAGGCACACACCAACACACATCCCCCTCTCCATCATATCGGGCATTCTTTATCTCTCACACGTGCATGCGCAACGATCGATGTTCCTCTATGTATGTGTGTATATAGCTAGGTCTTTCATAGTTTTCCGCACAAACCGACCAATCGATATATCCAGTGAGGTCTCACCCTCTTTCCCACGTCCACATCGATCAATCTATACCTCTCTATATAGGATTAACATATATAGCTAATACACCCACATTAATTATGTATCCAACGTCCCCCTCTTATCATCCATGCCTTCCGCTTCATCTCTCAAACGCGTGCACAATGGCGAAGACAGGGGCAGTAAGGGCCCTGCCCCCCTCCCCCCTAACATCACTATATATCAAGGCTAATATGAATGTGATCATTAGACAATTGCTGCTAAAAATGGTTTAAGTTCATGAATTGACCCTCCTCGTAAAGGATTAGCAATGCTTGGCCCACTAGCTCATTTATTTTTCATGGCTCCCCACTGCGCGCATCAGCGCACGTGTTCGCCCTCTCTTTCTAAATATCGATCTCGCACTTGTGCATTCCTTCATTCTCTCCCTCCACTCGTCCCCTCGCACCATCTTCTAGCCCCCACCAGATTTTGCCACATGTACAATCTAGAAGACTCCATGGTTGAACTTAAGCATAATGCACAAACCTCAAAACAATAGTGGTTCTCTCTTGTTCTAGAATCTTCCGTATCATAACTGCCCAAAAAAATTTCTAGTTGAATTGCCATTATTTGTTTTTACTTTATGCTTTACAACGCACAATTCCATGAATCATAAAATAGATTAAGGGCTTCTTTGATTCAAAGGATTCTCAAAGGAATTTTGGAGGATTCTAATCATTAGGAATTTTTCCTATCTTGGTTGTTTGATTCGTAGGATTGTAAACCATAGGAATTTTTCCATATGATTCATTTGCACTAGCTTTCATAGGAAACATCCCATCCACTCAAACCTCTTTGAAAGAATTCTACGTTTTTTCTATGCACAATCAAACACTCGTATAATCCTGTAGGATTCAAGACAACATTCCACTATAATCCCATGTTTTTCCTATTCCCGCGTTCTTAGCTTCTTTATAAAAACTAATTGATTTTGAATGAGATGAACTATAAGAATTAAACGAAGGGCTACATCAGGCATATATGACTCAGAGCTTACATGCTATAGTGTGGTATTTATTCATAATTTGGTTGCAAAGTCTGATGCGTGCAATGCACGTGTACCTTACTAGTACTTCGAGTATGTGCAAAACACGTAAATTATAATACCAATGGCAGGCTACACAGTGTCTCTCTTACAGTTCATGAAGCCACGTGGCACATGTGTAGGCGTTGTCGCGACCTCCTTGCGTGGATTGATCACAGTGGTGTGCTGCTGGTTCCAGAAGAATGTACTCGTCCTCCCTGAGCCATACTGGCGGTACATGCACGAAGCGAAGATGTACACGCATGCCATGCACGCACTCATTCCTCGCACGCACACGCGGGTACACGGACGGACGCAATTTTGTACCAAGATCCACCCCATGTGAAAATTTGACGCGTGTAAAGTCGTTCACTTCATTGATGGTCAATTAATACAGCGCATGCAAATTGAGTGGACGTGAGGGCGGAAGAAAGACATTATTACTCCACTACGCGCATGCGAGTAGTTAAATCGTGGGTTGCTAGTAGTACTTCCATTGGTCTCCTTCGTATTTTGTGCCAATTTTTGACAGTAACATAATATTTACGCATTTGAGCAGTGTAGTAGTACTTCAAATTTATGTTCCGCTAAACTCATCGGGAGCCGTTTCGGGCCTCGAAACCAAAGCCATCAATTAATCTTTACCTTGTTCCCATCACATTCGAAAGCCTGCTGGAGTCGTTATCCCTCGACGGCATGCCCGATCAGCTCAATAAGTAGAAGGAGTTCATCCAAGGCTTGATGGAGTTGCTGAAGGAGAGCCTCGACGACATGCCCGCTGAGCTCAATCAGCAGGGGGAGTTGACCGCCGGCTTGGTGATGCTGCTGAAGAAGAGCATTCCCTTGGAGAAGAAGGCGACCGGCGAAATCCTGCGACTTCGGGAGGACAATGCGAAGCTCTGCCACGAGATCGACCTGTTGAAGGAGAAGAACGCCGGCTGGAAGAAGCTGCATGATAATAGTAGTTCCTCGATGAAGATGCTGCAGGCCCTCGCCATGGAATAGAAGGAAGAGTTGGCGAAGCTCCGCATCGAGCACCCGGCTGCTGTCAAGGTATGTAATATGGCCGTGGAACAGATGATGAAGGCTCGCATCGAGAAATTCCGCGTCATGGACACAATGATGAAGATGGCGGAGGAGACACGCAAGGAGATGGAGGTCGTGGAGGCGATGAAGAAGCAGTTACGACTCCGCGGTGAATTAGATCATTTGGGGTGATAATCTTCCTTCTTCTTTTGTTCCTGTGTTTCATCTTTTGCTTCGGGTGTTTCGCCGCATGTGTCACGTTCTCTGCGAGGCATGAATAGAACAATGTTTTTTAGGGAATGAATAGAACAATGCTAACAATGAGATGACTAGCAAATTAGTAGATCATTTTTTATCGCCATATGGCACTGGGCTGCCGTGTTTCGTGCTCCTTCGTCGCAGTACTACTCCAGTGGAAAACTTGAGTATACCGCACGGTTCTTTGCTCCTCCTCGATCAGGTCGTCGGCGCATTTATACGAGCAGTTAAATCACAAGGCCCCGCCTTCCAGCAGTAATGAGCCGTCAAATCACAAAGGCCCTCGCCTCTCGTGAAACCGACCAAGCTAGACTGCCCCGCCCTCTAGCCTTTTAAAAAATGTATACTTTTGTACAGCAGTAGTATTGATGGATTGCGCCATGGAGCAAAACTTGAAATTAAAAAAAAGTGGTACATATAGAGAGCGCTCGTTGCCAAATTATGCATATAGTACTATTAAAAAGGCTAGTCACAATAATGGTGTCCAGCACAACCCACTCCTCAAATAAAACTAAGAAGGTGCTTGGATACGTTTTAGTCCCATGACTAAAAGTAGTGGGACTAAAACATGCTAGCCTCACCCATGCTTGGATCGAAATACTAAAAAGGTTAAAATCAAGTTAATGAGCATTTATTATCCTCCAAACCCTCCAATCCAGAACTCGCATGTGTTAAAGGAGAGGAGTTAAATGAGTAGAGAGAGGACTAATCCACATTTTAGTAGGGGTACCCCTGACTAAAAAATTTTAGTCTCAAGACTAGTTTTAGCCCCTCTTTAGTCAGGGGTGCTTGGAACTTTAGCCTCTTAAAGAGACTATTTTTAGTCAGACTAAAATAAGTCCCTTGGATCCAAGCACCCTCTAAGCATCCTGGAATTCTTTGACAAAACTAAGCACCCTGGAATTCTTTGACAACTAAACTACTGGCTATATGATGTTGGCCATATATATTGTACGTATATAATGTGAAGAAACATGTGGTAGTACTATACCAACTAAAAGATGAAATATAAGAAATACTAGTATGTACGTACTGAAGAGTTAAAGTAACGAGAAGAAACATAACATAGTTCTGCTGGGGGCTCAGCACAACACACCCCTCAAATTAAATTAAGCACACCTGAAATTAAACTTTGCAACTATTCCGGTAGACACTGCATTAGAACCACCATGAGCAACGACACTGCCACCTTACTCGGAGTCCTCGTCCACGTCCTCGACTTCGTCCTTGTCCCTCTTCCTCTTGGCCGATACTTCTTTGCTTGAACCGCACACTTGGCTATTGCTCTTCAGCCAACCCTTGTAGATATTGAAGCAAAGGTAGCCATCCATTACAGCGTAGTGGATGTGGTCTATATCTAGTACATTTTGCTGCCATGCATGACGATGAAACATGTATGGAGGTTTCTTCAGTTTACCGTACGAAGGATGAACCATCGCTCCTGCCAGGGTTAGCATTGAAGGCTGATGAGCGGACACCAGCCGATTCTTCTGGAGGTCGAAGGTGTTGCCTACAATGAGGCCTATTCGATGCAGGACGTCTTTGTCTTTACCAAAGTCTACAGTAACGAATTTGACTAGGTTGCTCTCGAGGAAGTCCTTAAAATCCCGGCACTCAACATCGGCATGGCACATGTGGTAGACCAAGCATAAGTCATGCACGCAAACCTGGATCACGGTGGGCTTCTTCCTCTCTTCGTCCTTTAGATCCTTCTCTCGTCCCAGGATAGTGGTGTACTCAACATCTAGCCCAGCGACCCACTCATCATCTGAGTCTTCGAACATGTGTCTGAAGCGAGAAAGGCATCCTTTCACCATCGCGGAAGAACGGGTGTAGATGACATCGAACTCATCGCCGGTGATGGTTCTAACCTTGTACTCACCGCCGATCGTGGAGATTTGGGACGCCATGGATTTGGGAGGAGGGTTAGGATTAGTGGAATTGCCGTAATGTGAATGGACGGGACGACTAGGAGCGAACCGCCGTAGTATTAAAGGACGTGTGGGGACGAGTAGGAGCGAACTGCCAGCGTGCGAACGGCAGGGTAGTGGCTTTCCATTCTCCCATGATACGGGCTTCCGAGAGCCCTTGGATCTAAGATCGAACGGTTGCATGGCGTGATTCTAGACCTATGGGTGAATATCCTATCTTGGAGGGTTATTCTGCAAATTTTCAGCAACTTAGCATGCGATCGTTTGATCTCAGATCCAAGGGCTGCCAGCAGCCCGTATCATGGTCGCGCCTACCACGACTGTCGCGTCGCTCGCGCGGTCGCGCCCTTGGAGATTTAACACGGTGCGTTAGGCTATCTGATGTTGGCATGTCATCACTTAATCACTCATACTACAACAAGGTTGGCTATAAGTGTATTTTTTTACTCCTCTCTATCTCTTTCTTCGTACTCAAGGAAGAAATAGTGCTAAGCGCGTATATTTATTGCATTTGCCAAGGAGTGACCTCTTCCAATGAAATGGTGTTGCTAAGTTTGCTTCATTTAATTAGCTATAGACTCAAAATTGTCTTTTCACCTAGGTACACGCGCTTAGCACCATTTCTTCCTTGGGTCACCAAACTAGTCTCTCTCTTCTTGATTAACTTGCCACATCAGACTTTATGCTTATGTGGCAAGCTTAAGAACCTATAGGAGCAAGTAAAAGTAAGTACAATTGTGCGCTTTACATGGCATTTTTGCATATGCGGAGGAAAGAGAGGCAAGGAAGAAGTGGATAAGTGGGCTCTCATGCAAGAGCCAGCCTCTACTACATGGTGGAGCATTGGGAGAGGCACCTATATGGAGGTGGTCGGGAACCTGGGAGACTCACGCCGGTCGTAGCGCCGCAGTTAAAATGATAATGGCAAGTCAAATCACGAGGCCCCACCTGTCCAGCAGTAACTCGCTGTCAAATCACACAGCCCTACGTTTGCAGCAGCCTACTCCCTCGTCTTCTTGTATCTCTGTCGAACCGACTAGGCGGAACTGCCCCGCCGCCTACCATGCAGGAAAAGCCCCACCCTCGACTTTTAAATAGTATACAGTATACTAATTTTGTATCCATGGATTGCGCCCGCGCCATGGAGCAAAGCGTCTAGAAAATGGAGGAGAGACGGTGGTCTTGCAATAGAGAAGAGGGAGAGGAGAGACGGTGGTTTTGGAATGGAGATGATGGAGAGGAGAGGAGGTGGTTTTGCAATGGAGAAGAGGGAGAGGAGCATGCGCCAGCGATTTAGGATTTGATGAGAGGGCCGGCGCGCTCTGACTGGATCAAAATCAAAATCAATTTGGTGACATGCATTCACATTTTTCTTGTCAAATACAGTACGTGGTCAAACTTTGACCCAAAGTACGCGAAACAACAAAAAAATACTTCCAAGACCAGCACCGCTCTTCCGCTCTTCTCCTCTTAAACCACCGCCGCTCCTCTCCTGTTCCAATCTAAATGCAGCGCCGCTCCTCTCCTCTTCCATTTCAAAACCACCGCCCCTCCTCTCCTGTTCTAGTCCAAAACCAGCGTCGCTCCTCTCCCGTTCTAATCCAAAACTAGCGCTGCTCCTCTCCTCTTCCATTCAAAAACCACCGCCGGCGAGTGAAGGTGCTGTGGAGAAGTAGATCGATGGAGGAGTACAACCGATACGTGAGGATCGCAGACGGCGACCCTGTGAAGCTAGCTAGGATGTTGGAGATACAGTCTTGGTTTGACAACAAGGACCAACTAGTGGCGACGGCGACATCCATGGCCAAATATCTGCAACAGAGCGAAAAGGCGGCGATACTCCCGGAGGGAGTCGCGCCGGAGTACATAGAGCTATTCCTCTAGGCCATGGAGCAAACAAATTCACCGAATTCGATCGTGAGGGAGCGGTGGTGGGAGTATCGATCCCAGATGGAGCATCCACCAGAGATTGAAGGATCGAGGTTCTACAGGGTGCCGTTTGTGAGGGTGTCCTACCAGAGCGAGCCGGTGGAGTCTTCGTCAACCGAACCCAACTACAAGAGGAGAAAAGCAGTTGGCTCGACGACGCTTCCTCGCCATCGTCTCCCTCGCCGTTCACATCGTCTCATGGGGTGGTTGTCTGCCATCGAGGAATAGGAGGGGGCTGCCCCCCCCAGCCCAATAGTCAGGCGGTTGTGAATTTTTAGGAGGAGCTTAGGGTTGTCAGTATTTGTAGGTTGTCAATTGTGTTTTGTGTTGTGTATTTTGATAGTACTTTCAGATATGAATGTCTTTTGAATTTCAGATTTGTAGTATTGAGCATATGAAGTATTTTATGAATTCTAGATATCTATTTTTAGCACTTAATAAAATGTAGTTTCATAGGAGTATAAATTTGCAGACAATGTGATTCTTAGAGAAGAAACTGCAAGTTTCAGTTTCAGATAAGAAACTGCAAGTTTCAGTTTCAGATAAGAAACTACAACTTTCAGAGGCAGAGCATTTATATTAACACGGCCTTTTCAAACAGGGTTAACATCATGTTGGAAGTTTTATTCATGGTCGAAAATGGAACTACCAGCCAGTTAACATCATGCTGATCAACATTCATGCATAGCACATCTTCATATGATGCACAGTCTAAATGCCCACACAATGTCGAGTGTGCGAAACACAGAGAAAACGAGGGACGAAGTTTTGGCAAGTGTTGGACGTGGTTTTGGGCTGCCCCGTCTAGGCTTTCATTTTGAACATGTGCAGCCCACGTCCTCGGATGGGAGGTCCATAGGCCTGTTTGTATTTTCTTAGGGCCATCATGTATCGACCGGCCTATGGACCTCCCATCCGAGGTTTTATTTTTGGCAGCCCAATTTATGTATTTTTTTGAAGAAAACGCAGAGGTCTGTTCTATTTTTATATAAGAATAGGAACGCCAGATCCAACTTATGTTTCCCTTCTAACTATATTGTATATATTTAAATTATTTTATATGTTGACTGTTTAGTTCACATAATTGGCAAATAGATGACCGCTCTCGCGATCCCCTTCGCCCCCGCCACCACCTCCACCCTCGCTGCCGCCCCCGCCACTACCTCCACCCTCGCTGCCACCCCCCGCCTCCTGACTCCGGGCGTGCCTGCCCCCCTCAGCAAGTCCGCTCGCGCGCCCCATGGAGTCACCGGCCATATCCACGGGGGAATGGCTGGAAGACAGGCAGATGTACAAGATGCATCTCCCACGTGTCTACAAAGCCTTCCCGCGGATGCTCCAGCCGCTCGACTCCATCGCGTCAGCGGTGCTGCGGGAGACTCGAGGGAGGAGATGGAGGGAGCGGGTGATGCTGATCCGGGACGACGCTCTCTCCTGGACCCAGTGCACACGCGAATGGAGGGAAGCAGAGGAGGAAGCTGTGAGGGAGGAAGCCAAGGAGGGACCGAATCCGTTCTCTCACTCGCGCAGATATGCTCGGATGTGCAAGGATCATGTGGACGGGGAGCTGTTGAATCTAGCCCTGTGGATCTACTTCGAAGGAGATTTCTCGGGGAAGCACAGGATGCCCCACCCCAGTGAGCTGCCGATTGCGTTCGTTCGATGGGCGAAAGGAGAAGTGAATTCAGGAGATCCACGCCGTGCTGCGAGATGGGAATGCTTTACTGGACTCCTACCCACCAGCACACCACCGGAGCCGGAGCAGGTGGATCCCCTACCTTACCTCTCCCCCAAACCTGCAGAAGATTAAAATTAGGCTTGCAATCTGCTTCAATTGAGCTGTCTGGTGGTTATTTCTGCTTCCTGAGAGACAACATCTGGCTGGAGGATGAGAAGGAACCATGAACTCTGATGAATTTCCCCTATCACAATGGGGGGGCGCCGGTTGGGCAGTGGTACGGCCCACCTCCGCCCCAAATGAGGGCACAATCTAGGCAGGCTCCTGTAATTGCCCAAGATCAATCTGCTGGTGGTTCTGACTCTCAGGTCAGTGGGAAATCTCAAGGCAAGTATTAGCAAAAGAAAAGACAGGACATCCAGAAAACTGCTCCTGCCCCTGCTTCGGGCCTTATGGCATACTCTAAGGTGATCTGCTACAACTGTGGGGAACCAGGGCATCATTTGGATAAATGTGTTAAGCCCAAGAGTTGTTTTATCTGCAAAATGGTTACCCATAAAGTTGAGAATTGCCCTGTCAGAAGGAAAACCCACAGTTCTGCTAGATATGTTGGAAGTGCTGCTCCAGGATTATGTCCACCATTGACAGAATTTTCTGTGACACAGAATTAGATAGTTTTTTCCCCTTTCTAGTTGTAGAGCTCTGCCCAGATGTGGTAGTGACCACACTCCTTTGCTCTGGGACTCTGGTCTTAACCAAACTCCAAAGAGCAATAGTTTTAAATTTGAAAAGTGGTGGTTGCTTAGAGAAGATTTTACTGAACTAATCGGGAAAATCTGGAATGAGCCTACTGGGAGCAGCTGCCCCCTAGAAAATTGGCAGATCAAAATCAGGAGATTTAGAAGAACTACCAAAGGGTGGAACTCCAATGAGGAAGCTAATCTTAGAAGATACAAAAGGCTTCTCCTCCTTGAGTTTGATTCTCTAGATATTAAGGCAGAAACCACTGACCTCTCTGAGGCTGAGACTAATAGATTAAACTTTGTCCATGAAGAGCTCAAGAAAATTTGGCTTCAAGAAGAAATCAAAGACAAACAAAGGTCTAGAGATAGGAACATTAAGGAGGGTGGTAGAAATACTGTTTACTTCCATGTAATAGCTAACCAGAGGAGGAGGAAAACCCTCCTTCACTCCCTTGATGGCCCTAATGGCCATGTTACTGAGGTAGATGAGATGCTGAAAGTGGCTAGTGACTTCTACAAAGACCTGTTTAAGAAAGAAAACCCTTCTGGGTTCTCTCTACAAAACATTTTTTCTTTGCTTCTGAAAAATCTCTCCTGCTGAAAATGAGCTGCTAGAAGCCCCTTTTTCAGAGACAGAGGTGAAGGAAGCCATTTTTAGCTCTTATCCTGATGGGGCTCGTGGTCCTGATGGGATTCCCTTCTTGTTTTACCAGCATTTTTGGGACTTGGTGAAAAATGATCTCTTAGATCTTTTCCAAGCCTTTCATAGAGGAGAGTTGGATCCAGCAACTTACTCATGGGGGGTCTGTTAGGGTCAAGTTAAATAACTATGAAAGTGATTTTTTCCTTGCTGGTAAAGGCCTTAGGCAAGGTGACCCATCTCCCCGCTTTTGTTTAATTTAGTAGTGGACGTTCTTACTAAAATGCTGAGCAAAGCTGCTGATCACAGTCTGATTGCAGGGCTCTGTCCTGAGGTCTGCCCTGGTGGCATCATCGATACCACCCTTTTCTTAGACAATGACTCCACACAAGCTAGCAATCTGAAAACTGTTCTAACCTGGTTTGAACAAGTCTCAGGCATGAGAATCAACTACTCTAAAAGTGACATCATCCCTATCAACATGGATGATCAGGAGTTAGCAGACTTCCTCTCTATTCTAGTCTGTAATAAAGGTAACTTCCCCATTAAGTACCTAGGTATCCCTCTCCATTATGATAAACTGAGGAGAGAGGATATCCAACCCCTTCTGGATAAAATCTTTAAAAGGATTGCTGGGTGGAGGGGCAAACTTCTCTCTTACAGAGGTAGATTGATCCTCATACAAGCTTGTTTGGCTAGCATTCCAGTGTATCTCCTCTCCTTCTTCAAGTTCCCTAAATGAGCAGTGAACCTCATCAATTCTTAGATGCCTCATTACTTGTGGAATGATTTTGAGGGAAATAGGAAGCTACACCTTGCTAATTGGGCCCTAGTCTCTATGAAAAAAGATTTTGGAGGCCTAGGCATACCTAACCTCCAAGAAATTAACATCTGTCTTCTAGGGTCTTGGATTAAAAGATTCTATGAGGAAGACCTGAAACCCTGGAAGCTTCTTATTGCCCATAAATACCTAGGAAATAAACCTAATATTTTTTCCCTTCCTCCAACCCTAATACCTCTAGATTCTGGAAAGGATTAAAATCTATTATGCATGCTGTGAAATTTGGCTACAGATGGAACATAGGGGATGGGAGCAGAACCGGGTTCTAGGAAGATACTTGGTTTGGCACATCCCCCCTAGCAGTCCAATTTTGGCCTATTTACTCTGTCCGCAATGAGCTTAACAAAAGTGTCAATGAAGTTTGGGACGGTCAATGCCTAAAACTCTCTTTTAGAAGGAACTTTAGTGATAGTCTCATGGAACAATGGTTCCAGTTGGAGGAAATTGCCAAAAGCATTACCTTTACTGCCGAGCCGAATGCCCTGATTTGGCAGCTGGACAATAAGGGGAAGTATTCCTCCAGCTCCCTCTATCATGTTATCAAATTTAGAGGGGTTCAGCCCGTGTTTATCCCTGCTATCTGGAAATTAAGAGTTCCCCCTAAAATTCATGTATTTCTCTGGCTTCTCTCCAAAAAAAATTGATGACTAGGGATAACCTTAGGAAGAGACACATCATCAAACCCCTTGATTGTGTTTACTGCTTGGAACAAGAGTCTTGTTCTCACCTATATTTTGAATGTATAGTTGCTAAACATCTCTAGGCCCACATTGAGGAATATTTTTCTAGTCAGATTGACTCATCCTTTGAATCTATCGCCAGATTCTGGATTGCTACCAAAAAGTGCTAAGTTTTAAACACTGTTAGCTCAGATGTCCTTTGGTGCCTCTGTAAATATAGAAATGCTATGATTTTCAGTAACACCTCCTGGATTTCCATTCCGCGGGTCTTGAGGTTGATCAGGAACATGGTGAGGAACTGGGCGATTCTATCCTCAAGTTCGTACAAGGACAAGTTGATGAGCTTCGTGGAAACCCTAACAAGATCCCTCCAGAAACTGTTGGCGATCACTTGTGGCTGAACAAGGCTCGACCTGCTCTGGGGTTGGACCCGTGGGCTCGTCTCAAGATCTCTGATGAAGATGATGGGCACCTGGCGCCGAAAAAGAGGGACATCCACCATGCTACGCCTTCCAGCCCGGTGTCTCCGCTTGCTTACTGGTCGCCGCAGGCTGACACGGCCCCTCGGCTGAAGACCATGAAGGCTTCGCTGGACCCTCGTTGTGTCATTTGAGTGCTCTATCAGCTCTGCCTTTGGCACCGCTCGGGTGATTTGTGTTATTCAGAGAACTTGTTCATCCACCCGCACTAGTTTGTAGCTTTTCTACCTTTGCTTTTGAACTGCTCTTTGAGCTGCTGTGTCAGAATATGTTGTGGTTTCGTTCCCAACAATGGAACCGGGGAGATGCTCCCTATTTTTCTAAAAAAATTATTTTATATGTTATTATATAAAGCTTGGTAAGACTGTAAATTTAAGGACGAATGTAATAATATCACTTATTATTTAAATATATTTATAACAAAATGCTCAGCGCCTTTTTATTTTTTTATAACATTGCTGGCCCAACCCAACATTATAATTAGAATCAGCCCAGCAAAATCGTGTATTTCGGGAAAGTGCAAATGGGCTGTAATTTTTTAGGAAATAAAATAAATGGGCCGCATGGACGCTACATTATTTGTTCACCCAGCCCAGCTAATGGCTGTAATTCAAAAAAAGATCAAATTGACTGTAAATTCTACCGAGCAAAAAAAATTGTAAATTCTGAAAAAATGGGTTGAATACGTGCCACATTTTTGAAGGCTGAAATGTGGGCCAATAGGTCGAAGCCAATGCAAGTCGTTGTCAATTTAGTCAACAAATGATTCTGACATGTTAGCCGTTGGATTTAGATCCAACGACCGGCATCCATCTTCAATCTCTCGTCTTCTTCCTCCAGCGCCGCCGGGACCACCTCCCGCCTCCTGCTGCTAGCAGCTCTGCTTAGCACGCTTCGCTATGAAGAGCTACTCCACCATTGGCCAGGCCATCCCTCCACCCCTCCACACCTCCTGTTCTTCTCCACCGGCTGCCGAACCACACCGCACTAGAACCAGTTAACCCTCGTACACCTCTCTGTCAGCGACTCTACTCCCGCGTCTTCCCATCTCCGGCTCGTTGCTGTCCGGGGCCTCGCCGTCGTCCACCACTTTGGATGCGCTCGGCGCGGCGTGGTCAATGTGGTCAACTAACGACACCATCGGAAGTAGACTATGCGTGGAGAGGCTGACAGCTGGGTCCACGGCCGCACATAAGGAAATGCCTCCTTATTACGCGCAAAATAATGATTCCTCCACCTGACATCTGGGACCCACCGGAAGGGCATCTGTATTTCGTGAAATAAAGTGCCCCCCGCTGACATGTCGGACCCACCAGCTATCTTCCCACGCAAGGAAGTGCCTCCTTATTACGCACAAAAAAATGAATATTCCCCCTGCCAGCTGGAACCCAGCATAGTGGGAGGCTGACTTGTGGGCCTACCAAGTTGACGGGGACGGAGGGCTTTGTCAACTTAGTCAATATGAACGATTCTAGCTCCTGTTACCGTATGATATTCATCCAACGGCCGTAGTGCTTCTTCAACCTCTGGTCTTCTTGCTCCAGCCGCCCAAACCAGCGCCGGTCGTGTTGCATGCTCCTGCCTCCCGTGGCTGGCTGTGATGCCGCGGAGGCCTCACCGCCCCTACTACTCCCACCGCTGGACAGGCCATCCCTCTACTCACCCACACCCCCTGTTATTCTGCGGCGACAGCAGCCTCACATCGCAGCTGAACCAGTGAACCCTCGTACTCCTCTTCACGTGGGCATCCACTGCTGTGTCTTCCCCAGCTCCGAGTCGTCCCCTTCCTAGTCCTCGCCGTCGTCCACCGCCCTGGTGCTCTTGGCGCGGCGTGGTCAACGACCGACTTCCATCGGAAGAGTACTGTACGTGGAGAGGCTGACAGCTAGGTCCACGGCAGCCGCAAGGAAGTGCCTCCTTATTACGTGGAAAATAATTATTCCTCCACCTGACAGCGGGGACCCACCGGACAGGCCACCAGTATTTTGTGAAAAAAATCGTTTCCCCCTAACTGCTAGAACCCACCGGACGGGCCACTGTATTTCACAAAAAAAAACGTTCCCCCCGTTGTCTGCTCGGACCCACCGGAAGTGCCTCCTTATTACGCACAAAAAAAATGAATACTCCCCCGGCTAGCTGGGACCCACCTTGCTGGGAGACTGACTTGTGGGCCTACTAAGTTGACGGGGACGAAGGGCTTTGTCAACTTAGTCAATATGAACGATTCTAGCTCCAGTGACCGTACGATGTCCATCCAACGGCCGTAGTGCTTCTTCAACCTCTGGTCTTCTTGCTCTAGCCGCCCAAAGCAGCGCCGGTCGTGCCGCATGGTCCTGCTACCCGTGGCCGGCTGTGCTGCCGCAGAGGCCTCACCGCCCCCTACTATTCCCACCGCTAGCCAGGCCCTGCGGCGACGGCAGCCTCACACCGCAGCCGAACTAGTGAACCCTCGTAGTCCTCTCCGCGCGGGCTTCCACTGCCACGTCGTCCCCTTCCTAGGTCTAGCCGTCGTCCACCGCCGTGGTGCTCTTCGTGCAGCGTGGTCAACGTGGTCAAGGAACGACTTCCATCGGAAGAGTACTGTACGTGGAGAGGCTGACAGCTGGGTCCATGGCCACAGCCCAGTTTTTTTGTGATTTGCCAAGTAAGTCGCTTTGTCAGGCCTGTTGGGCTGCAAATCTTTCAAGACGAGGAGACTTTCATTCGGCTGGCCGAGAAAATAGCCATCAGTAATGAGCAATGGGTTGTACATTTTTAAAACACATCAAACCGGCAATTAGTTTCAAATATCTTTTTTTTCATTTCAAGATTTTAAATTACATTAATTTTTATGCGTGGAGAATTTGTTGGATTCTATATTGATATACATTTATTTTAAAATCGGTTTGAATGTGAGTCGAAATTTCAGGATTAAAAACAGTTCGGACCGCACAGAAATATGCAAAATTTTGTATAATTTTTTAATCGTTGCCACAATATGGGCTGTAATGCTAACAAAAAGAATATGGGCTCCAAAAAAAACCTTAAGAATTAGCAAATGGGCTGTAAATTATTAGAAATAATGGCAGATGGGTTGTATGCTATTTTCCACAGGTTTAAGGCTTTCCTAAAAAAAAGGTTGACGCACAAGCACTGGCTGTTGGATGTCCATCCAACGGCCGTCGTGCTTCTTCAATCTCTGCTCTTCCTGCTCCAGCCGCTCAAACAAGCGTCGGCGGGACTGCCTGGTCCCTCCTCCTCACGGCCGGTTGTGCTGCCGCGCAGGCCTCGCCGCCCAACCGTACTCCCATCGCTGGCCTAGCCATCCCTCTACTCACCCACACCTGTTGTTATTCTTCGGCGACGACAGACGAACCAGTAAACCCTTGTACAGTCGTACTCCCCTCCGCGTGGGAAACAACTGCCGAGTCTTCCCTGCCTCTGTGTCGTCCCCTTCCTAGGCCTCGCCGTCGTCCACCGCCCTGGTGCTCTCGGCGCGGCGTGGTCAACGTGGTCAAGGAACGACTTTCATCGGACGTGGACTGTACGTGGAGAGGCTGACAGCTGGGTCCACAGCCGCAGCAAGGAAGTGCCTCCTTATTACGCGGAAAATAATGATTCCTCCACCTGACAGCTGGGACCCACCGGATGGGCCACTGTATTTTGCGAAAAAAACGTTTTCCCCTGACTGCTGGGACCCACCAGCTACATCTTCGCACACAAGGAAGTGCGTCCGGACAAAAAAAACGATTCGCCCCCTGACTGCTGGGACCCACCAGCTACATCTTCGCAGGCAAGGAAATGCCTGACAGTCGGGACCCACCTGGTCGAAGCGTACGTATTGTTGTCATTCTGGTCGCGAACATGTACGTACATACTGGTCGATGTAGAGGCGCGCACGTGTCGTAGTAGAGGCGCGCACGTAGCATGTACACGTACGTACAGCGGCCAGGGTGCAAGAAAGAAAATACGGCCACGTATGTGTACATACGGGCGGGGTCTCGAATGCCTACTTGCGCATACGTACGGCGATGGCTCGTGTACATGGCTGGGTCGAAACGGAGAAACAGCGTCGTCGTCGTGTTCATGGGGAGGCAACGAAATGTGTCGTGTTCATGGGGAGGCAACAGAATGTGTCGTGTTCATCGGGAGGGCTTGGACGGAACAGACGATGGAAACGAGGCCTGGTGTACCGCAGAACGGAGGAAACGGCCTTGTGTTCGACCGGCCACGTTTGAAACGGGATCCTGTTCATCGGGAGGGGTCTAGCGTACCGCAAAACGGAGGAAACGGACCTCCTATGGTCGAAACGGGGGTCCTGTTGATCGGGAGGGGTGTGGCGTACCGCAAAACGGAGGAAACGGACTTGTGTTGGAGCGCTACGGTCGGAGCGGGGGTCCTGTTCATCGGGAGGGGTGTGGCGTACCACAAAATGGGACTCCACGGGATACTGTTCATCTCCACCGTCGACCCCCTCCAGCCTCGACGAGCTACTGTTCATCCACCGTCGACCTCCTCCAGCCTCCACCTGCGACTGTTCATTCACGGGCTCTTGTTCATCCAGCCTCCACCGCGCGCTACTCCACCGGCTACTGTTCAACTACCCCTCCACCGTCTACTATTCATCCAGCCCTCCACACCACAGGGTCCTGTTCAACCACCCCTCCACGGGCACCCCTCCACCGTCTACTGTTCATCCAGCCCTCCACACCACGGGGTCCTGTTC
>NC_041390.1:113089301-113099393 GCF_002162155.2 Triticum dicoccoides
CGCTCACTGTTCATCCCATCGATCGGCTTCATTTAGCAGCAGTAGTGAAAGAATCGCTCAATCGGGTTCAGTTAACAGTCATCGATCGATCGCTCGGGTTCAGTAACGCGTAGCCTGCAGTGCAATCGCTCGGGTTTAGTTAGAGCCCAACGCCTCGCTCGGGTTCAGTTAGAGCCAACACCTCGCACACACGCGTGTACGTATACGAGAGAAACGCGCATCACTCGGCCCCCGACCTCCCACCGTAACCGGGAACTCCCCGAAATTTTCCTTCCCCTCGCTTCTACCACGGTTTTTCCGTCATGGACAGCCTAAAGAATGTCATGCAGCTGCGTCTCCGGCCCGCCCTGGACGAAAAGCCCATTTTCTATTATGATTTTTTGTCATAGAAGTAGGAGCCCACCACATCTATGATGATGCCGGGTTTTGTCACAATTATCGTCATAGAAGTGTCATATGTATGACAGAAAAAAATCCGTTCGGCCCAAAATGTCACGAATGTGTCTTTTTTTGTAGTGAGATGCCCTGGTCCTTGAACCCATACAAAGATCAAACTCTTATCATGGTGACGGGTTCTGCGATGCACCATCTTTTGACCTCGGCATAGATGGTGATGCTCCAGCACCTGCTCCAGCAGCAAAAACAGCGGAAGCTGGTGTGATTTGCATTGATGAGTGTGAGTTGGACCCAGCAGCTGTGAATGAAGGGTGTGCTGCTGATGATGTTGGCAAGGTAATAGCTCAAGAGCTAGATGTCGGATCACCAGAGAATTGCCACACCCCGATATGCGCAGAACCAGAAGTTGGCACAAGTAGTTCTTCGGGACCGCCTCTTGCATGAAGACAGAGGAGGGTAATAAGGCCCGTAGCATCTCAAAGGTCTCCATTCATTGATTAAAATAAGAAGAAGACGTTCAGCTCCAATGAGATAGTGAACAAGCTTTATGCTGCCCTCTTGTATTGGGTCAGGCATCACCCAGGAGTAAATGATGAAGCTACTAGGTAAACTAACTCCCCATAGCCTACATATATATCTTTTTCAGTTGCATAGGACCAGCCACTTAGTTGCACAGAAAGCATAGCATGTTGCATAGAACAGGGCTTTTAGTTGCACACTGTTCCGTTTTCAATTTCATGCACTTTTTTTTTGCTGCTGTGACCCTTCGAGCTAACTTGTCTTTTTATTTCTTTCAGAAAAAATTCAGCCCTGAGATAATCAGGTTTGGTGCTTTCTACATTTCTTTAAAGGAGTTAGTTAATTCGATGAAGCCGGTTCAATGGCTGTCAAAAATTGTTATTGAGACTGGAATCTTACACATCATGGATAACTTACCAGAAGGGTCAAAGAAGGTCATTATGCCACTGAGGTTTTCTGTAAGTTTTCCCAAAACCTTCTTTACCATCATCTTTGTTCTGTAGTACTTTTTTGTTCACCAATTGAGGGAGGCCTTTCATCTACTAAGGAGTTTGAGGCATGTTTTATAATCTCTGCAGATGAATTTACAGCAAGGGTTCCACAACGTGAATGAGATAAACAAGAAGTTTGATTACAAGAACCGTCTCGACAAGAAAGACTTGGTGAGTGTTGTGCCCACATGATCCATCTCTTTTAGTTGGCACCCACAGCATGTTCAGTTGCACATGACACATCTGTTAGTTGGCAAATACTTGTTGCAACCTGCTTTTAACTTGACTAAGTCTTGTACTGTTTTTCTTAGCTACAGTCTGTATCTGTGTCTAAAATCATTCACGCTTGCAGGTCATGCTATCAGTGCTCAAGTGCGCTGATGTAACCAATAAGGACGGAGGGAGGCATTATTGGGTCTTCAATGTCAACTTGAGGGACGGACGCTTTGAAGTTCTTGATTCCAACAGGAAGTTGGACAACATTGAGCGGATGAACACTGTCTCTACCATCGCGGGGGCAGTACACCAGCTATGGAGGAAGCATTACCCAAATTTCAGCATCGAGCACTTCTAGATTATTGACATTGACGTACCAAAGTAGCTCGGCAAGTAAGACATTAAGAATGGCATTCTTCTCAATTTCTTACCATTAATTTGTAGTTTTTACAATTTTTCTACTTGTGCAATCTTTAGTTTTTCAAGACACGGAACTAGTTTGCAATCTGTTTATCATTTTTATGAGTTTCTAATGGATTATCTAGCCAGTTGTAGAGTGGCACATAAGTAGTTGCACACTGGCACATAAGCAGTTGCACAGTAGAACATAAGCAGTTGCACAGAGTGCATTATCTTTATTGGTTTTAATTTTATGTGACAAATTTTTCTTTTCTGCCTATCATAGTAATGAGTGTGGGCTGTTCGCACTTCTTAACGCCACCGAGTGGAACGGTAGCCAACTGCCCAACTACGAACCCAAGGAAGTACTCAACATCAGGAAGAAGTTGGCATATGATTGGGTCACCAGCGTGCACAACACCGCCCCATGAATGAAGTTGCTGAGATACGATAAGGACTAGGTTAGTACTCTTTTTCTTTCTCTGCTCCATGGACGAAGTGGCTGGTTTGCACAATTTTTAAGCAGATTTTGTAGTTGCACACTAGTAGTAATTCCGTTTGCAACTCAATATCATCACTTTTGTTGATACATTAGGAGCACTGGACATATAATTGTTCAACAACTAAATATTTAACCAGTTGCCAACAAAGGCACAAATAGCAACCTTTTTTACACAGTGCATGAACTAATTCAAGGAGCATAAATTAGATAAAGAGAAATCATAGATGTTGAACGTGTCCACTTGGTCCCAACATTGCTCAAAAAACATCATTCTTTTCCTTTTTTGTCCCAAAGTTACAAACGATGAAACAGAATCACAGTAGCCTGAGTGGACACACACCAGCAGTGTGCTCTGTAGATTGGCACTGGCTGCATTTGTTTTTCTTCTTTGGGTGTAGCTCCAGTGCCGATTTGTACCGTCGACTCTTTGCCCTACCCTTTGTAGTAGCCCTTGGAGGATCCCTGGGCACAAAATCATCAGAAGCTTGTGCAGGGGATGCAGCCTCCAACGGGGCAGTAGGACCATCACGATCACCTGTGTAATAATCATATAAAAAGTTTAGTATTTTTTTGTTGTGCAACCAGCACTGATGTTCTCTGCAACCACACAACCCATGTTGTGCAACTAACTGGTTGTTGTGTGCAAGTTAAGTTGAAAAAAAACACCTGTAGTAGCATGGCCCGTCATGGTACTTGGATTGTAATCGCCTATGGGAAGAACAGGAAAAACAAGTTAGATTTTTAGCTTGATCCTCAAACTAACACAGTGCACGCAACTAGGCATCATGTTATGTGCAACTGGGCACTATGATATGTGCAACTAAAGTCACACACCCTAGTTTTGTTGGGAGTTGGGGAAGATATTTACTTGGGTGATGAGACCCTTGAGTCCTGCCTGTAGGTCCATTGGGAGTAGCACGCAGGGCACTGCTAGTTGGGCTAGGTGGGGGAGGAGGTCTTTGAGGGTTGGCATCACCTATAGCCAGAACAGGACAAGCAAGTTAGTTGTGTTATCTTTGATGCTCGAACTAACACAGCATGCGCAACTAGGTAGCCTGTTCTGTGCAACTGGGCACCATGATGTGTGCAACTGGAGTTACAGACCTAGTTTGATGGGGAGTTGGGGCAGATAATTACCTGGATGATGAGCCCCCTGAGTGCTGCCTATAGGGCCATTGGGAGGAGCACGCGGGGGAGGTGGCGGAGGATGCCGTGTACAGCCAGGAGGTGGAGGAGGTCCTTGAGGGTTGGCATCACCTATATCCAGAACAGGAAAAACAAGTTAATTGTGTTATCTTGATGCTCAAACTAACACAGCGTGCGCAACTAGGCAGCCTGTTCTGTGCAACTGGGCACCATGATGTGTGCAACTGGGCACAATGATGTGTGCAACTGAAGTTACACACCTATTATATCAGGAGTTGGGGGAGGTAATTACCTGCATGATGAGCTCCCTGAGTGCTGCCTGGAGGTGGAGGAGGTCCTCGAGGGTTGCCATCATCTGATGGCCCCGTGGCAGCAGTCGGTTTTTTCTTTTTCTTGTACTTGTTCAGGCAGCCGATCTCGGTACGTGCTACGCGCATATGCGTGTATACAATAGCTTGTGCTGGATCAGAACCACTCGCAAACTTTTCTAGTTTCCGAAAATCGTATATCATGTTCCTCTCCCTTATCTACTTCTTTGATTAAGGAGGCATTTCATCCGTTTCTCATAACCAGTCCCTGGCGCACTAGGTGCAGCAGTAGGTGTCCACCGTCTTAGCAGGTACCTTTCCGATATGACATCAACTCTAATATGGGTGAACACCTTGAGGATGTGGCAACAGAGGATGTCGTCCTTGTCCATTTTACAGCACTCACACAAATAGGAACCCTCCTCCACCCTTGCCTGCACCAAGTAGTTTCGAGAACCATATTTAGCAACAAATTCCTAGTTCGGTCTGAGCTCAAATATATCAGCACCAACTTGGAATGCATTATAACGTCCAATCAGCTCAAACTCTTCTCTGAGCTTGCGGTAAAGGTCCCTAGTGTAGGTTTTGTAAGCTTGCTTCTCTATTGGAAAGTTGGAACACAGCTCAATCTCAAGGTGTTCTATCATGTAATTATTGCAGCCTTCCTTGGCAAGGATGTCGTTCTGGATTTTTTCATATTGCTTGACGAAGTTCAGCATCGAGTTGTGTGGGTTCATATATCTTTTTAGGACGGCGTTGAACCCCTCACTACGCTATGTAGATTGTAGGAAGGGAAAGAACCTGTGTTTGAAGTAGTATGGCACCCAAGTTGACTTGTATTCATACAACTTCTCAAAGTGTGTGTGTGTGTGTCATAGCCTCGTACTTCATCATTAACCCAGCCCAATTCTGCTCAAACTCGTCTATAGTGAAGCTGAAGTCAACACACTTGTTGAAATCATCAGAGAGTCCTAGATTCTGGCACAGCAGCCAACCAACTTTTTCCTGAGCCTTTTTCATGATGTGCCATCGACAACAGCGGTGCATGGTGGTTGGAAAGATGCTCTGTATTGACTGCCTCATTGCACCATCCTGATCGATGATGAAGTTGTCAGGAGGTTTGTCATCTATAGCCTCTAGGAATGCTCCAAAGACCCAATCAAAGCTCGATGCCAACTCCTGCCTCACAAATGCACAACCTAGCATGAAAGATTGGCCATGTCGGTTTATTCCTATGAAGGGCGCGAACGGCATATTGTACATGTTGGTCATGTAGGTGGTGTCAAACGATATGCAATCGTGGTACGCCTCTGCATAAGCTTTTCGAGCTAAGCCATCCACCCAAAATATGTTGACAACTCTGTCCTCTTCATCATATTTCACCTTATAGAAGAAGTCTGGATCGGTTTTTTGTATATCCTTGAAGTGCGCAGGTGTCTCAATCAGATCACCCTCCTTTGTGTCATCTCTACGGAAACTTATACATGGATTTGTTATTGCCTTTGGTCCGAATGGCACCATCATCTCAGATCCATAGAACTCTGCCATTGCATGCATCATACGTCCTGCATAATACAAAAAGAAACAATATACATTTTATTAGTCATAGGAATGCACATATCTAGTTGCACAATAATACGATATGAGTTGGCACAGAAGATAGTTGCAGGAAATTGACAACCAGCTGCCCCTTTTAAAAACACTTTCATTTTGCACACAGGACATTATGTAGGCGCACAGTGAAGGTGATCTAGCTGCACAGGAACATTATGTAGTTGCACGGTCAAGGTAATCTAGTTGCACATTTAAGGCATTTTAGTTGCACACCAGTAACATAACAATTGCACACTGGACTGCCTAGAGGGAAACTTAATTCTGTAAGAGATATAGAAACACGCCTGTAGTCAAGTTGCAGTTATACAAGATGCGCAAAAACTCCTTTTCATCAGGAGAGATGCCTTGGTGAGATCTCAAGTATTTGGACAATGAAGGTTTGTTCATCAGCGGATGATTGTGGTCACGAACAAAATACGTCACCTCCCATCGCCCATCCATTAGCTTCACCAACATTTTCGCTTTGCATTGAGTCTGCTTTATTGTCTCGCATTTTCGTTTCTTCTTTTTCTTACTAGCACCAGCCTCCTCTTCAGCAAAGATTGGTGGTTCATCTTCCATTTTCTCATCAGTGTCAACATGTCTTGGATCTGGTATAGGGTCCGGGATAGGAGGAGCCTCAGCTCCACCATCATCAGCTTTTGGCTTCTTATACTTGTTGCAGCAAAACTGTTGTTTTACCAATACTTGCTTGTCCGCCTAGAGGTGTTCATTTTGACAGAGAAACCCATCCATAAGGCGTAGCTGTTGTAGTGATCCTTAACAATTTGAAGGGTGTCAAACCTCATGCCAACATAGGGTTCCATTGGCTGAGAACCAGCCTCATCTTCTCCTTCTTCTCCTTGCACAGCACCGTCAACAGCGCCAGCACCGAGCTCAGTCCTGGTTGGACTAGGAACATTTGCCGCGGTGCCCGTGTCATCAAGAGTATGACTCTCTGACTGCAAAGATACCACTACAGGGACACCACGGGTTGATGACTGCTCTGCCACATTGTCATGGCCCATAGGGTTAGGCCCACGACTTGTCTGTCTGTAGTAAACAGAGTGCCTTGCTGGGTTGTTGCTGATCCATATCACGAGAAAGCTCATTGAGATCAGGAGGCAACTCATTGAGATCAAGCAATTTTTTTCCTTTTTCAGGCTGCTGCCACACATGCACTGCATATACAAAACAAGGAAGTGATGTCAAGTTTTAATCATCAAAGAGTGTTTGAAACAACCTAAAAACCTAGTAAACTAGATTATACCCCGCGCGTTGCTGCGGGAATTCTTAGTCTATAAACATGATGATAGATAATTTGAACAACTCTTTGCATAGTGTATTTACGTGCTTACGATATATATTTTTGCAATGGACACAATACTTGGTATAAATATAAATACTGCAAAATGTGAATTATGCGATCATTTCTTTACTAAATATAGGACATAAGCAATCATGTGTGACTCATATTTATATTAATGTATATCAACACGCTAAAGGAGTTTCTGAAATGGGCACAATATGAACGGTCATATACAAATGCCTTTTTGAGATAGTTGTAGTAATTATTGTAGTAAATCAATCTTCGTATCTGCATGCTTGCTATCTACACAAAGAATGCTAACTATAAAAAGGATTGGCCATTATAGTTGCTTACAATACGTGCCAGTGAAGTGGTGGAGCTCTAGTATCAACAAAAAGAACAAATTCCATTCTCTCTCATTTTTGCCAAAGTGAGTACCAATTTCTTTGTCTCAAAGCATTTGTCTGAAAAGAGCATGAGTACTTGTCATAAGAACTGAGGTCCAAATTATCGCATTGAAGTCAGAATTTGTTTGCAACACAAAGTAACTATGCATGAAAACTTGGTCAACTACATTCCTCGGCGCCCATGATGCACCCAAGCAGTGCCTAATGCATCAGGTCCTTCTGTGTTGTCTTTCTAGGCAAGTTGATCCTTAGCTGCAGTCAACAAATTCCCAGCATCAGATGAGTCAAGAGCACTCAAAACAGCTATACGTTAATAACCCAATACATGTTAAATATTTTTATAATTATAACTGGGCCATAATGAGAAATTTACCTTTAATCGTTGACACACCAATACCTAGCTGCTTGGTTCGGTGCACAAAATGGCCAACAATTTATTTGTACCAAGTAAAATAACAATATCAGAATAGCTTCGATTGAAATGGAAACATGATGATCCAGCTTAACGATGAATATACCTCTGATGTTGTATGTGTGATGAATCAGAGCGGCACTTGGTATAAGTATAATATCCCCCGATGGATAACAGCGGCAGTCTAGTTGAAACAATTTAAGAAGAATCCACTCAGCTGATGCATCCACCAGATAAATCCACAGAAAGAAATGAATAGGAAGAAAAGAGAGTTGTGGATAAGATGCTCGTAGCTGTCACCATGTCACGACAAACGCGTGTGTTGGAGCAGATTGACCTTGGCGTGGGATTCCCAGCGGCATGCAGGAGCAGATCGGCCTCGAACGCTAGGAGATGAGGCAGCGATGAGCAGCCCCTCGTCCTCGCCATCTACCTCTGGCTCGGGCGGAGATATCCTCACGGAGTTCTCCAACAGCGTGCAGGAGCGGATCAGCCTCAATCTTGGTGGAGATGAGGCGACAGTGAGCAGGGCCCCGTCCTCACCATCTGGTCGTCTACCTACCTACGGATCAGGAAAGAAGGCCTCGCCATGGTGGGGGTAGGAGGGTACTGGAGTTCTCTAGCTCGCGCAATCCTCCTCCTCCAGCTCACGCAGGGGTTGGATCGGGAGAAGAGGGGATGGGGGGAAGTGGGACGAAGGCCTCCTGCGTGACTTGTACAGGGGCTGGATAGAGAAGAGGGGATGGATTAGGGTATCATGAGGGAGGGTGGGAGGGGCGAGGCAGGAGGCGGCGGTGCTTTGCTTCGTGCAGGAACCAATGCGCATCTATTTATGATCGATGGATGGAAGACGAAAAGGAACAATCGCCTACTGTATGGGAGATAAAACAGTCAAATGACACAGTTTGTTGTAAAAGAAAAGGAAAGGGTTGCCTTTAATTCGGCGGAGAAGATGAATAGTACTCCAATGCGTATGTGAGAGAAGATGAATAGTAGAATCTAGAGATTAAATTAATGGTTGGGGCAGTTAATTGGCCAGGAATGGATTCGTACAACCCATGCGTTGTGGGGGAAGGTAGCGACTCTCCACCTTGTGGAGGCGGCAGCAAAGGAATGATTTGGCATGAACCTCAAACGAAAAACATTAGATGGGCTGACGTGGCTGCATGGCTGATGTGGATAGCTTGCATGTGGAGATAAATATGATAGTGGGGATGAATCTCTTAGGTATATAGGATAGGTAGTTGCACACCATTTTATGACAATCTTAGTTCAAAAAGCAACATCTCTATAGCAGAATCTTTTATTTATAACAGGTATGCATTTTTTTGTTTGCACAGCCTTGTTATGTTAGTTGCACAGTTTGCAGTAAATAGTTGGCAAGAACATGACTTTTTTTAGTACAGAGTTTCTCTGACTTCTCCCTCTGTTTGTTTCAATGATCTGCAAGTTTTCTGTTGGCAAGCAGCTGATCTAGATTTTTCTACACATAATTTGGACATAATTTGATGCCACAATTGAGACGGTGAAATCCAGGTGAAAGAAGAAAGAAGAATTGGATGACAGATTATAGATATATGTTTTTCATCGCTGTTTCTGTTTCTACTTCTAGTATATTGAACATATTTTTACACTATAGCTTTGTAGTAGGTTTGGCACCAGAATATATGTGTGGGACAAGATTATATGCGTGACTACTTTAATATTTGTTTTGTGGTTTCGTTTGCTATGTACAAAAGTTTCTTGTGTTTTTGCTGTCGTACTACAAATTTTTGGTTTTGGCTAGAATAGATGTCTCAGTTGGCCAGGATGCATTTTTCAGTTGGCCAGCATGCATGTTCAGTTGGCTATAATGGATGTTCTATTTGGCGAGGATGCATATTCAGTTGGCCAGCATGCATGTTCAGTTGGCTAGGATACATGTTTTTATTGCACATATACTTCAGGTTTTCTATAGTGTTCACTCAAAATACATGTTCAGGATACATGTTCAGTTTTGCCTAGCATGCATGCTGAGTTGACAGAATACATGTTCAGTTGGTTGGGATGCATGTTCAGTTGCACACTTATGCATTTTCTGTTGGCTACAATGCATGTTTAGGTTTTTGGCTAGAACCATGTTTCAATTGGCCACTGAACTTGCTTTAGTTGGCTTCTTTAACACATCTAGGTGACGGAAACTTGGTTGGCATGCATTTTAGAAAATATTCAGTAAAGTTGGTCTCAAACCATATTTGGTGTGCAACTAAACCTAATGACTTGTGTTTAGTTGCACAAACTAGGAAACCATAGGCCTCTATCCATGATTAGTTGCACAGCAATTCGTGGTACTTCTTTTCAGTTGCAGATATGACACTCATGGGGGGGGGGGTTATTGGAGGGGTTATTTGCCAG